>NC_045771.1:62583992-62887023 GCF_008692025.1 Phocoena sinus | reverse complement strand
GAAAACCAAAATTCAAAAAGAGTCATGTACCAAAATGTTCATTGCAGCTCTATTTACAATAGCCAGGACATGGAAACAACCTAAGCGCCCATCATCGGATGAATGGATAAAGAAGATGTGGCACATATACACAATGGAATATTACTCAGCCTTAAAAAGAAATGAAATTGAGCTATTTGTAATGAGATGGATAGACCTAGAGTCTGTCATACAGAGTGAAGTAAGTCAGAAAGAAAAAGACAAATACCGTATGCTAACACATATATATGGAATTTAAGGGAAAAAAATGTCATGAAGAACCTAGGGGTAAGATAGGAATAAAGACGCAGACCTACTGGAGAACGGACTTGAGGGTATGGGGAGGGGGAGGGGTGAGTTTTGACAGGGCGAGAGAGAGTCATGGACATATACACACTAACAAACGTAGTAAGGTAGATAGCTGGGGGGAAGCAGCCGCAAGGCACAGGGATATTAGCTCGGTGCTTTGGGACAGCCTGGAAGGGTGGGATGGGGAGAGTGGGAGGGAGGGAGACGCAAGAGGGAAGACATATGGGAACATGTGTGTATGTATAGCTGATTCACTTTGTTATAAAGCAGAAACTAACACACCATTGTAAAGCAATTATACCCCAATAAAGATGTTTAAAAAAAAAAAAAAAAAAAAAAAAAAAAAAGAAAGACTTCCTTAAATTCTTAACACTACTAATATTCTAAATGGAAATTTGTTCATCCACTGAGTACTTACTATAAATTAGACACTATGATAAGTACCAAGGATAAAAAGATGAATAAAACATAGCATTAGGAATTCATAATTGAGGGGCTTAGATAATATATGAACATATAAGTATTAGGACTAATTTGATTCAAAATTTACACAGAAAGTATACATGAGTGTACCTATTCATTATATTGTATCTCCAAACTCATCAAATACTTGTCTGAAAATGGGTGTGTAAAGTGAAATTAATTTTGAATTGTTGCATTTTACCGAATTTTTCTGCTCTTTCTCAGCATTCGCATTCTTATTGAGACCAAGAAATTTTTAATTTCTGAAACTTATGATATTGGAGTTTTCTTTGATGTCTCTTGCTGTTAGACTGTTGATTATAAATGATACCTTATTCTCCAGCCTGCTTCCCTTCTAGCTGCCATGACGTCATCTCTGATTTGGCGGGTCCCCACTCCACCATCCCCAGCCCTGCCTCTACCCACTGCCTCCTCCGCTCTCACATTTCTTGTCATTCCCAAGACAAGTGCTCAGACCCTTCCTGTGTAAGGAAAAGTCCTGCAAATCACTGCTGAAAAGCAGTTAGGGATGACCAAAAACAACCTAATTGGGGAGTTTCAAAATCTCTTACAAAATTATCAAAGCCAACTGTCCTGGCTATTCCCACACACAATGATTTCTCTCACTTTAGAATTCATAGCTCATTTTGCTTGTAATATTTCTTTGCCATTTATACTATCTTATGTAATTTATGGTACTGTTTTTTGCTCTTTTAATTCAGAATTGCTTGTCAAGTTTGTTGGCTTTTATAGGTAAAATGCTGTGTTAGGTAGATATTATGAGACTAAGAAATGAGTGAAACACAATTGCTGCCCTTAAATAGCCAAGACTATATGTCCTATAGCAGCTAGTACAACATCATCTGCCTAAAAGTTCAATAAGTCTTAAATCAAAGAGGCACCAACTATGGAAACTCAGTGCTTATTCTGCCATACATAACTGGAATAAGGACCAAAATAAAAAATGCATTAATGGATTTATAAAGAAGAACTATAAATTCATTGATGAAGAACTATAAGTTGACAGACAACACGTAGAGGGGTTAAGAGCATAGTGAGAAAATGAATAAGACGGACCTCAGCCAAATACTGGCTCTACTGCTTATAAGCTATCTGATTTTAGTAAAGTTACTTAATTTATTTGAGTCTATTTTCTCATCTCTACAATGGAGATCATAATACCTCACTCACAGAGTAATAAAAGAGAAATGAGATAATGTAAATACAGTAATTTACTCAGTGTTTAGCACATATTAAGTATTTCAAAAACAAGCTTATATTCATTATTCATTTACTCTACAAATATTACTAAATACCTACTGTGTGTTTTTGTAATACAAAAACAAATAATATTTCAATATTCACTGTCAATCACCCTTACTATTCATATTATCAGGAGTAAAGTAGATAAGTCTTCCTTAGCAACATTTCCTACGTATGTCTGCCTTCTATAAGCAACCAAGACATAAACCTAAACTGTAGCCAGTGATGTATGTCATTTAAATTAAGAGCATTCATTCAATAAAATTTTATCTTACATCTCATTTGTGCCAGCAAATTGCTATGCACTGGAGATACCAGAGATCAGATGCTACCATCTCCTATATTTTTTTCATGTACTCAGAAATTGGTCAATTTCCAGAAAAAAAAGACACAGTGGAGAGTCTTGCCTTCATGGGTAGCTGAATTTTTCAGACTATGCAATGAACAATCTGGATAATTATGGTTTCTTGCCTTTGGATCTTCCAAACAGCTTTCTTTGCATTTCATTTTTCTCATATTATGAGACCCAATCATCCACCCACCTCCCCACATTCCACCAGGGAGACTGTCAAAATCATTCAGCCAGTAATGCCCCAAACCCCTTCTTTCATATTCCCACCCTGAATATCCAAATCTCCAGCTCAGAGAGACAGATCGAATCACCATGGATGTCAGTGGGAATGATTTGGAGCTGACAAAGGTATTACATATACAGTACCTCCCCCGAAACTCCAAGTATATGGCTAAGCAAAGAGGTGACTTGAGTGGGAAGGAAAAGATTAGCAGAGATGAGACCACCAAAACTGTAGCCATTGCCTCATGCCTCATGGAAGGTTTCATGGGCTACACAAATCCTTCTATCAACAGCTGGGGATAAGCTGATTTCCAAAGGAGTGAGTTTTCCCTTTGCACCTGAATCCCTCAGTGTGACACTATATAGTAATAAATTTGTATTATATGTTCCTTTAGTAGAATGCGGTCTTAATGGTATAAATTCAAATTAGGAATAATAAGATAATCATATTCATTTTGTAACCTTTTAAAAATCAGATCATTTTCAGAACAGTCGAGCTGTAATAAGTGCTTGTCCCTTCTCTCTTTGTCTTTAACTCCAGCTAAAAATCCTCCCAGAATGTCAGTTAAAAATGTAAATACTAGTTGGAATCTGACCTTATGAAAACTGTAGTAAGTGAGTCACTTGAAAAAAATCTAATAGAGTTTGTTTTTTCCAAAAAGAAAAAAAAATTATTGAACACTAATTCTGAATTCTCCCAGGAAAAATGGCAGAAGAAAATGAGAATATCCAAAGCAACTTGAAGCGTTTGTCAAGAGTTAAAGGCTAGAGAGATCTTTGACTTCTAATGTCCTCCTGGTATTCCATCTTCTGCAAATAGACTTATACATCAAGAGAGATGACAAAAGCAAAACTACAGTGAAAGCCCAATTGAATCCAACATGGTTAACTAACTGTTGTGTTAATATTACCACTTTTAGTCTACATTCTCCTATGATAATAGTTAACCCTGGCCACGCAAAAGTACATGGAGGGGGAATAGTCACCTGTGTATTATAAGAAATGAAAATAAGAAAATGTCCAATCGTACACCATCGTTCTGATAAAATGAAAAATCCTCTGAAAAAGTTCTTCTATCAGTTTATGGGACAACTTGACAGTTAAGAAAAGTCCCTGAGGAGGTGGATAGACTCCCCTTCTGCATTTGAGAGGGCAAACATTCCCCAGAATCTAGAGGAGAGAAATGAAATATAGATTGTTAGTACAGACTATGCTTAATTGAAAATCCTGCCATTCCTATGATTGAGAAAACAGTATAACATATTTAAGGGAAATCAGAACCAGAAGCTGAGAGCCTGCATGGATGTGTGTATACCAACAAGGTTTTAAGTCATTTGAGTCAGTCTTAAGAACTGTTTTATGATAGTGCAAAGCCTCCCTGTTCAGAGCTGGCAAGCACTGTAGAAATCATCTAGTCAAACTCTGTTTTATGGTTGAGGATATAGAAGCAACACCGCACAGAGCACCACTGGAGTACAAAGTGACTTTTTAAAATTCTACCACCAAAACAACTACTAAAACATATATAGCCTATAAGAGTCAGATAAAATTATACTGTAATTTGTGTGTACCAAAATGTGTTCAGTTAGGAGCACTTATTTTGAATGAGTGACATGAAAAGATGACTCTGAAGTAAATACCTACTAATAATTCCAGCTATGCTTTCAGATTTCTACAAGAACAGTAATTTCTCTGTACAATCAGCGTCTCCAAACAAAAGCACAGAAACCTAAGAGTCACTTGTAGCATTAAGGAGTAGAGGGATGGAGAAGGACACCTAAGCATGTTTTCCCTTAAGTTGTATAAAAAGGATCATCTGAAGACAACAAACTAAGGTACCTATGTGATCATGGGAGAGTAGGTCACCCAAAGAAGAGATTATTTGAATGCTACTCTCAAAAAATAAGCTCCATATGAGCAAAAATTTATCTATCCTTTTTTTGCTAAACTCTGGTGCCTAGAATATGGACTGGCACATAGTAGATACTCAGACCATGTGTTTAATAAATTAATGATCTTAGAAACCTCCTGAAATTCTAGTAACTGAGGATTAGTATAGTGAATCTTGGCACAACCATGTAATTGAATTTGAACAGATATAAAATATGTTCTAGAGGTATATTTATTGATATGGAGAGATGCCCATGATGGAGGTTTCTCTCTATGATGTAGGTTGAATGACTAAAAAGAGATTATAAAATCATAGGAAGTATGATTTCCATTTATTTGTATATATAAGGTAAATAAAATATATAATGGCTCTATTAACATATAAACACTTTGAGGAGTATATATCAAAGTGTAGCATCGGTTATTTCTAGGTATGGAGACATAGATGATTTTGTTATAGCTTTTTCTTATTTCTATGTTTTATAATAATAATTTATTGCATGTGGACTTTTCAAATCATTTTTAAAGGAAGCTCGGCCCAGTGAAGTTTTACATGGAAGGCTGATTTGGTCAAGTAAAGGTTGAGGCTAAAGCTAGGAGCTCCAGAAATTGAAAGTCCTTCATAGAATGGTGAAAACTTAAAAACTGATTAAAAGAAGTAAAAATCCTCTGGGATTAAAAAAAGAAAAAGAGCAGGGAATGGGGGTGTGAGGATAAATGACCCTATGTTGTTCTGTGTGCCAGAAAAATAATACCAATAAAAAGTCAAAATAGGCAAGACTCTCCAAAAGAAAATTATACTCACTCTCAATAATTTATAGACTACACAAAAAAAGTGGATGAGGTAAATACTTTAACCATAAATTATCCATTACAACTGTTTTCAACAATGTATTGAAAAAACGCTTCTAGTGTTCTGATAATGATCAGAGAGTTGATAAAACTCTGATTTGGAAGGGTTTTGAAACATTTTCCTTCAAGTATCACAACATAAGATAAAGACAAAATATGAACTTGAAATGATGAACCAAAGTTACATGTTCTAAAGTCAATCATCCAAAAGGCTTGCAGGTTCAGAGGAATTCTATTTGACAACTTAAAATTACAGAATTCCAAAGTAAATCTCATCTTTTGCATAAATCTTCAATGATTTGTTTCCAACATTTTATCCATGCAGTTTAATTGTGTTTATCTTCTTCACATTTGACCTCATAATTAGTACAATGAATGTCTAATTAAAGCTAAATATTTGCTGCTTTGGCTCATCTTAATTGCTTCCACCTTTGTTGCAAGAGCACTGTCATTTCTCTTTTTCTAGTCATTGCCTATACACTACCGAATAATGACAGGCATGTTGTCAAAACTGAACTGATGGATGTAAGAGAATATTGTCATGTGGCAACGTAAAATATTTATTTAAATGGCAAAGAGAGCATAATGGATTGTAATATATAGACAGGCAAGTATATTTAAAGTCAAACATAAGAAGAAGAGGGCTGCAAAGACCCCACTATATTCTCATACCTCTGGAAGTAAGGTTAGGCAGGTATTGTAGAAGACAAAGTTGAAACATAGAAATTGACCAACTTGCAACAATGAAAAGATGATATTAAAACTCAGACTGCCTATCTTGCTGATTATTGCTCATTCAAAGATACTGAGTCTTTAGATCACAAGACAGTCTTTTAAATTTTATAGAAATCTCATGTGGTAGAGGCTTTTTTAATTGAATCTGCTTTTTCTATGTAGATGAAAATCACCTAGTAAACCTTAATACTTTACTAAGAAGTCTTTTAATTTGTCACATTTTCAGCTAATAATTTCGTTAGGAAAAGAAGAATAAAAGAAGACTTGGAAGTTTTTAATTCATTTTAATCTCAAATTTTGCAGATAAAGCATTAAGAACAAAAGTCGCTGCATAAAATTTTTCTATATCACTCAAAGACTGCATTTTTTTCTCTTTTAAATAAAAAGAAATTAAAATAAATTCACTGCTTCCTATTTGTATAGCTGCCCCAAAATACCAGCAACACAGCTCCTGAGTCATGAAGACAGACACCCCAGGTGAATGGGTTTCACTAAGTATCACTGTCCCCAATATCCAGTTTACGCATTACACATCACAGCTTCTCAGTCCCTCCTTAATTTAAGCCCTGTTTACCTATACAGAGAACAGCATGGAAAAGGGGGTGGAGAATAAAAGAGCATTTGGAGCTTCTGTTTCTGGCAAGGTGGCAGATTAGACATCCCCAAAATATCCCCGCTACCAAACACCAAAAATATTTAAATGTGTATCTGATTCTGCAAACAAGTAAGAAAAAAAAATAATAGAATAATGAAGTAGGAGTAAAGTAGAAAATTTTAAGCAATAACTTAAGCCTGTGGCCACAATAAGGGTGTCTGCTAGTCCAAGAAATCTATTTCTAATATAGCCAATGAGGACAAGAAACAAGGTCTTGACTTACTTGCAGTAGATGGGGAAACTGGGCACATAAAGCTGGAAAAAAATCCCTCTCTAAAGGGCTACACAATCAGTGAAAAAGTAAATTAAAAAGAATCCACCCTCCAGCAGGCTCTTGGCTGGAGGAACAGACTCCACGCTGCTGAGAGCTGTTCCAGAGGGATGCTGCCAGAGGTCCTGTTGGAGCAGAGGATGACTTACCACTTATGTCTGTTGGAGACTTGTTGCCAGATCAGAGACTGTCTCTCCTACTGAGACTTCTTGGAATGGTCCATTACCCTTTTTCCCTACTTTGACTAAACTGTGTTGTATGCTAATTGTGTCCAGTAAGCTAAGTAATTTGTGATTTTTTTTTAAAACTCCACCCTCCAAAGGGAGATGGTAAGGAATTATTTTTCATGGTCTTGGTTCTGTATGTGCTTATGTGTATGTCTGTGCACATGCAGGGGTGCAGAAAGGCATAGTGCTTTTTGTCTGTGTCAAATAGGTGAGTTCAGTGTAAATTTTTAAATAAAGGGGAAAAATAAGATAAACATTGAATACTACAAAAGGAAAGAAGTTTTTAATGTAAAAATCACATAACAAATAAAAAGCACAAAAAGGATAGCAAAAATAAATTCAAATATATTGATAATCACAATGAGTGTAAACAGACTAAATTATCTAGTTAAAAGAAAAATTTACTCAGAGAGAATTTTAAATTTTTTTCCATCAAGCTTTGGGTTGTTTTAAAGAGATGTATATAAAGGTTAAGAAAAACTCTACAAAATATATCTATTAAATGACATCAAAAGCAAAGAATATAAATATATCACAAAGATGGATTTTAACTCAAAAAAGCATAGTGGTGAAAAAAGTCCTCATAATAATTATGCTTTAATCTAAGACAGGGACATACCAATTTGAAGCTTGTATGTATTTAACAACACAGCTTCAATTATATATAAAGCAAAAATTAATAGAAGTACAAGAAATTGACAAATTCACCTTCATAGTATTGGCTTTCTGAGTAGGTCCCTCTCTCAATAATTGATAGATTGAGCAAACAAAAGAAAAATGAATTACGTTCAGATGTTTCCAAGGCAATTTACACATTTGATCTAATAAACATAGAGAAAGAAACATAATAAACACAGAAGGCAAGAAAATAATATATATACATATATATATGTATATGTATATATATATATATATATATATATATGGAACCAAACTGGTCTTATTCCAGGTATAAAGATTAATATACCATTATGAAATTTATTAATGCATTTCATATTACCATATCTAACAAGAAAAATCATATGATCACCTTAACAGATTATGGAAAGCAAATGGGAAAATTAAATTGATATTCATGATCTTCTTAAACTCAGAAATCAGGAATAGCAGAGAATGCCTTCAACTTGATAAAAAATATAACCACAAACAATACAATAAAGCTTATGTGCATATTTTCTTAAAAGAAAAGGATGTTCTCTATTACCATAGCCAAGAAAATGAGACAAGAAAATGAAACAAAATAGCTCAAAATAGGAAAGGAGGAAACAATATTGTTAGTCACAGATTATAAGCATAAAAAGCCTGAAATAATATACAGACATACCATAATAATTAGTAAGAATTTAACAAGATGGCTGGATATGAAATAAATGCAAAAAAAATCAATTGCACTTATATGTAACAGTCTTAAAGAGTTAAAAATGTGTCTCTTGTAAGTTTATTTACAATAAGAAATTAAATAAATAATAGGTACCTAGTAACACATCTAAGCAAAGTGGTGAGAAACCTTCACAAAAAAAAATAAAATCTTTGCTAAAAGACATTGAAGAAGACCTTTTTAAAAATAGAGGAATTGCTCACATTCATGGATAGAATGATTATATTTAAAAGATGTCAGTTTTCCAAAATTAATTGATTTAATATGTATCAAAATCATACCTACAGGATTTTTAAAGGACTTAACAAGATGATACTAAGATACACACAGAAAAGATAAGACGTACACTGTAAGTGTTAGCACTTATTATAAAAATAAGTACTTAGCACTTATTATAAAAATATAATCAACACAATACGGGATTAGCAAAAAAGATGACAAAGAGACAACAGAACAGAAAGAATCGGACCCACAAATACTATAGGTAAACTTGATACATGACAGGTGGAATTGTTGATCAGCAGGAGAATAACAGTGCTGGTAATTCCATTTGGAAAAAAGTCCATAAAATTGTGTAACTACCTTGTAACATACCCCAAAACTCAATTCTAGTTGGATTAAACACTCAAATATAAGAAATAAAAATTTTAAACTTTTAGAAGAAAATACAGAAGAATGACTTTAAGATCTCAAGATAGGGAAAGATTTCTATAAAAAGACAAGGGCTTCCCTGGTGGCACAGTGGTTGAGAGTCCGCCTGCCGATGCAGGGGACATGGGTTCGTGCCCCGGTCCGGGAAGATCCCACATGCCGCGGAGCGGCTGGGCCCATGAGCCATGGCCACTGAGCCTGCGTGTCCGGAGCCTGTGCCCCACAACGCGAGAGGCCACAACAGTGAGAGGCCCTCATACCGCAAAAAAAAAAAAAAAAAAAAAAGACAAAACTTGAAGAAAAAGATTGAAGAAATTAAAAGATGAACCAAAAATCAGAAGGAATGTATCAGTAGTAAGTACATTATGTATCAGCAAGGAAGGATTGATATCTAAAATTTATTTTAGTAAATTCCTACAAATAAATTAAAAATACAAAAAGTGAAAAAATGTGCAAGTGATATAGAGAAGCATTTAATAGAAGAAGGAATATCCATAACAAATGAAAAGATGCTCAAGCTTATTAGTAATAAAGAAATTGTAAACTAAAAGCACAGTGAAATATAGCCTTATACACAATATATTTGCAGAAATTTAAAAGCTTAAAAATGTTGCTGAGGGTATGGAGACTTGCAAACTTTTACATAAGACTTGTGGGAATGTAACAGTTACAATCTTTTGGAAAAATAATTTATCTAACAAAATTAAAGATGTGTATCTCATTACCCACTCATTCTAATCCTATTCATATAAGCTCTAAGAATTCTCCCACATGTATACTAGGAGAAAAGCAAGGGAATCATAGCAGTATTGTTTATAATTTTAAAAGATCTAGAAACCACTCAGATGTTCACCAACAAGAGAATGAGCACTATCTTTATTCAGTGGAATACTCTACATCTGCAAAAATAACAAATGAACTAGAACTGCATTTGCCAGCAAGATGAATCTCACAGAAAGTACAGTAAACAAAAAGGTAAGCTTCCAAAGAAGACAATCCATTTATGTAAAACACATAAATAGGAAAAATTAGATACAGTGTTTAGAGATATAAACATTTAGAGCAAAATCATTATGAAAAGCAAGGGAACAATTTGAAAAAAAAAATTAAGTTAGAGGTTACCACTTGGAGAGGAGAGAGGTGTATTGGGCAGTAATACACGGTGAGAACCAACGGTTATTTTACTGTTCTAATTCTTTAACTGTGTGGAAATTATCATATTACTTCTTATATTTAGATATTTTAGGTAATTTATATCTTTTTAAAAAAACTTTATCTTTTAAAGAATGCGACAAGATCAATTCGAGACAGATTGAGCACATTCTTATAAATTCCAATATGGCAGAAAAAATAGATCTTTAAAAAAGAATTCATCAAAAACTGTAATCATCAGAAGAAAGGATGCCATAAACAAGCCAGAAATAGAGAAGAATTTCTAAAAGAGACAATAAAGATGGCACAAGCTGACAGAAAGAACAGTGAGAAAACTTCGACCCAAATGGCCTGAGAGAAAGCCATTGCCAAGGTGAGAACCTTTCTTCCCAAAGGAGCTGCAGAGAAACTCCAAGCTCAGGAAATTTAAAGAGCAGGATAATGGTCAGAACAATTAATTAAAAGACCATCCGTCAAACAGCAGCTGCTGTGCCAGTATTGGCCCTCCTTATCTGAGACAAAAGCAAAGCAGCTGGAAACAGGGGCATTTGCTTTCCAGGATAAAGGCTTAAGAATTACTTTCCAAACAAAGGAGAATCTTCCCTGAGAGAGTTTTTAGACAAGATATCCAGGCAGGAGGCAAAAGAAAACCAAATTTCCACAAAGGAAGTTGGAATGTGAGGCCCAGAAGTGAACACACCAAACTTCTCGATCCCCAGAGCAAAGACTTCCATCCTGTTGTTGCCCAGAAACCCCAAGGAAAGCCTTCTATGAACATACACTATTGCTATCACATAAAATGTAATACCAATACAAGACCAAAAGCATTAATGAGATAATATGAATATTTATATTGATAAAAGGCATAATCCACATACAGTTACAAATATTGTAAATCAAACAACATAGTATTCGAAATTAAAACTCTTTAGATATATAAGAAGATATTATCAAAAATTATAATCACAATGGGGCACATTAATATTCTGCTATGCAAAAATAGTAAAGTAATAAAATTCCCAGGGGGAGGGATAAATTAGGAGCTTGGGATTAACGTACGTACACTACTATATATAAAATAGATAACCAACAAGAATCTACTGTATAGCAAAGGGAACTCTACTCAATATTCTGTAATAACTTATATGGGAAAAGAATCTGAAAAAGAATGAGTATATGTATATGTATAACTGAATCACTATGCTGTCACCTGAAACTAACACAACATTGTAAATCAACTATACTCCAATAAAATTAAAAAAAGACTTAGAATGAAAAAATAAGATTGTAAAATATCTCAAAAATGTTTAAATTGGTTATATATTGAAATGATAATATTTTGGAAGCACGGGATTAAATAAAATATGATAATAAAATTTAAAAAATAAAATTCTCAAAAGTAAAACTTTATTTTAATACTTATTAATATTTACAATAAGTAGATGTGTTGAGAAATTTTGTATATGACAGAAATTATGTGTTATTTCAAATGTCCTTTGCAATAATTATAATAAAATCTGAATATGCATTAGGCTAATTTTTAAAATCTCACTACATTCATACAAGTGATATTTAAATGATCCAAATTCTAAGATTTACAAACAAAGGCTAACCAGAAATTTTCTAAAGGCTAACATAACCCAATAGCCAAACAGGAGGAGGAAAGCATGAAAAAGATAGTTTCAGAACATCTATTTTGTACATATTTATGTAAAATTATTAAAAATCAGCAACAATCCACCAGTTTCTTAATAAAACAGTGCATCATAGCCTCAGATGAATTCTCCAAGAAGGCAAAATTATATGTACATATATGCATATATATTATTAAAAACTGATGCCAAAGTAGATTAGCATAAACTTAACACTTATTCCTGATGCTAATCACATTAAGCTAGAAATGAAAGGAAATTTCCTTAACTTAAAAGATATATTCCCAGACATCCATAGCAGAATACTAGGAATATTCCCATTAAAGTGAGTAAAAAGAAAAGGATTTCTGCTACTACAGTTACTATTCTCCATTGGTTTAGATATCCCAACCAATGAAATAAGACAAGAAAAAATGAGGAATAAATATGGAAATATGGAACTATAAAGAGAAGTCATTATTTGTTGATGATAATATTGCCTATCTAAAATAACAAAGAAAATCAACAGAAAACTTTAGAATTAAAAAATTCAGTCCGGGGCTTCCCTGGTGGTGCAGTGGTTGAGAGTCTGCCTGCCGATGCAGGGGACACGGGTTCATGCCCCGGTCCGGGAAGATCCCACATGCCATGGAGCGGCTGGGCCCATGAGCCATGGCCGCTGAGCCTGCGCGTCCGGAGCCTGTGCTCCGCAACGGGAGAGGCCACAACAGTGAGAGGCCTGCGTACCGCAAAAAAAAAAAAAATTCAGTCCGATGGCCAAACAAAAGACAAAATTAAAAAATAAAAAAGCTTTTATACATATTTTCAGTTACTAATTTTTAAAACATTTAAAATTCCCAGAGGGAACCAGTAATGCACTCCCACACTCAAAAGATCTACCAAATGAAGGGAAAAAATGCCTACCTAAGGCATATCATTTTAGTTTAAGAATGCCCAGGATTAAAAAAAAAAAATCTTAAAAGATTCCAGACAGAACTAAAGGGCCACCTACAAACAATTTGGAATGAGAATGACATCAAACCTTTTAACAGCAACATTGAAAGCTATAAAGTAATAAATCAATATCTTTAAAAGTTCAAGAGGAAAATGACTCACAAATTGAATGCTGTCCTCAAGTATGAGGTAAGAATAAAGATACTTTTAGTCCTGCAAAGTCGGAGAAGAAAAGGTACCTCTTTTAAGGAAGCTAATTGAGAATGCCTCAAAATGAAGGAAAAAGAAATCCCAGTGGACAGAAGCAAAAGGAATTCCTATAGTATGAAGAAGAGCCTAGGGATAACATTTGTACTGTAGACCTAGAGAGAGGAATGGAACAGGAAGATGGAGGGCTCCGGAAGGAAAATCTCCAAAGGGAAAGAAATAAAACTTATACTAACTACCCAGTGTGTTGGACTTTATTGAGAAGGGTTTCACATATTTGGTTGTGAGTATAGGCAATTCACAGAAAACTAGGCAGAGAAAAATAAACAATTATTAACTTGAATAAGAATGAAGGGATTGTATAAGAATGGAAACAAAATTATAGTATATAATATAGCTCATGTGAAAATTTATAGTCATAATATTGTGCCTTAATAATAAATTTATTTAAAATGTGATGCAACTATAATGTAATGGGAAGGAGAGGCATGTACATGTAAGAAAGTGAAGTTATCACCCAGGGTAGGAAGTAAATATCATAAACAATGTCTAAAAAATAAAAAACACCTTACCAGCAAAGCATGATATTTAGAAACAGATATATATAGCTGAAGATATTGCTAAAAATGTTGAACATTGTTTCTGGGGGTGGGAAGTGGAGTGGAGGAGTGCAACTCCAGAAGTAGGCTGGTAAATGCTTAAAATTTGCTCTCTCAAAAAAAATCAAAACCCTGATTTGCAGCATGTGACAATTTTTGTGTTGGAAATACTCTCGCTGTGGCTGATTTAAAGCTACCTGAACACAGAATTGGGGAAAAGCCCACAAAAACTGGCTCCAGTACATTGGTGTTCTAGATACAAGGATAATTATTTTTTATTTGATGTTAAAAGTCTTTACATATGTTACTTTAAAATAATAAATAAGTACTTAAATAGATTAGTCGGTATGATAGCTTAAAATAAAAAAAGTATTATAAAAATGATCTCATTATCATAAATAATAAAAATTATAAAATACCTAGGAATAGATGTTATTGGAAATGTTAAAGATACACATCAAGAAAATTAGTAAATTTAACTAAAGATATTTAAAGGCCAAAAAGAGACTTTGTTCTTACATGGAAGACTCAAGTAATTAAAATACTAAAGCTTCACAAATTAATTTTTTAATTAATTGCAAGCTCAACCTAAATAGTTTTTTAATAGAATTTTATATGCTGATCCTACATTTAACATAAAAAGAGTAAGAATTATATGAGACTATCACGTAAAAAAAAAGAGTTAGCATGTGCCGTACTATGTTAAAACATACCATAAAGCCATATTTATTTAAAAATTATATTGTTGGCATAGGCACAGAATATACAAATACACTAATAAATGTAATATGCAAACCAGTGAGGTGAAAATGGACTACTCAAAAACTATATGAGGACCACTGGATATTCTTAAAGGGAAAATATTAAGCTGAATTATTAATTTAGATTTCTACTTCATATAATATTAAAAAATCAATTTCAAATAAAAATCTAAACATTTTTTAAAATGTTAAAAGCATTTAAAACACAGATATTTCTTTAAATTTGGAGTTGAGAAGATCTTCCTAAATTAGACATAAAACCCAAAGGCCTTAAAGGAATGAATTCACACTGACATAAACAGTAATAACTTCTATGGATTAAAATAAAACAGAATCAAAAATTAAAAGGCAGGTAACATTGGGAATAAAGGTCTGCAACATACATTATGAATCAATATCTATATAAAAAGAGTTCCTATAAATCAATAAGAAAAACACAAATAATCCAGTAGAAAAGTAGTCAAAGCATAAGATCAAACAATTCACAGAAGTTAAGTAAATAGTCAATAATATAAAAAGGATGCTCGGCCTCACTAATAATTAATGTCAATGAAAACAATGATGAGAACAATTTTTAGCCACCAAATTGGCAAAAATTAAAAAGGATGTAGAGAAACATTTTCTTTCTTTCTTTCTTCCTTCCTTCCTTCCTTCCTTCCTTCCTTCCTTCTTTCGCACTGCTAGTAATAATGTAAATTGGTACAATCTTTTGGAGGAAAATTTAGCAATATCTTTCTAAAGTAAATGCTTAGGCCTTCTGTCATAGTGTCTGGGGTCAAGGTGTGAAAGTCTATTTGCATACACAGAATCTAATTTACCAGATAATTCCTCATATGTCCATTTGCCCGTATAGATGCAGCTATCAGACAACAATTTTTCTAAAATTAAACCAGTTCTAGACAGGTCTGAAGTTTGATAATGTGATATTACAAAAGTCAGAACTCTCAAAATATTAATTCCATCATTAATTAGTTACTAAAGGTTTCATTTTTAGTTTATATAAAATTTTAAAAATAATTATGCAGTTATTTTTATGTATATGTAGCTCTCACAGAAAAAGAAATGTACCAATCACTTATTGACAGCTTGCTCCATGCCAAAAACTATATTAAACACTTTATATAAACTTCATTTCATAGTTTTAATATGTTTATGAGGCAAGTATTATGATCCTCACTTTGAAGATGTAGTTCAGAGAGCCTAAGTAACTTATCCAAGGTCACACAGCAACTTAGAGGGTAATTCAGGCCCACATCTCCAAAGATCTCAACCCCTATGTCATGATTGTAAAATATGAGCAATAAAAAAGTTGCAAAGGATAAAGAATAATGCAGTCAAGACTGTTAAAGTATGAATTTTTAATCACATAGAATTAACTATAGGATCCACTGTTAAAGTCATACTATTGAGACATTTAAAAAATCATTCACTGAATTAATATTCACAACCCTATACAGATAGAGCAAGGGAGCTTTTTTTTTTTTTTTTTTTTTGGCGGTACGCGGGCCTCTCACTGTTGTGGCCTCTCCCGTTGCGGAGCATAGGCTCCGGACGCGCAGGCTCAGCGGCCATGGCTCACGGGCCCAGCCTCTCCGCACCATGTGGGATCTTCCCAGACCAGGGCACGGACCCATGTCCCCTGCATCGGCAGGTGGACTCTCAACCACTGCGTCACCAGGGAAAACCCGAGGGAGCTTTTAATGTGCTCTTTTCTCTCCCTCTTAAGAAAACCTCAAAGTGTTTATCTATCCAAAATTACAACTACTTGTGAAAATTATTTATGATACCACAATCAATCCCTACATAAGGCAGTCATTCATTCTACTGATGCTCCTTTAAAGGTTCCCACTGTAGATTACAACTTCTTAATATAATATCTTACATAATTCCTTGGTTTGCTGTTATATTTAAATAAGAATAGCACCAGCGGTGACTAATATGCAAACTTCAAGAGACTTCCTGGCAGCAGGAGGACTCTAATTCTCTCCAGGGATTGCTGGCCCACAGTGAATGCAAGCATCTACAGACGGGTGGTCTCTCTGCTTTTTCTGATACGTCCATGACAATGAGCTTTGTAGTGCCAATTCGTGTTCCTAGCTGTCTGACACGGTTGCCAAGGTGTTTGTTTGCTTTTATTAGTTCATTGTAGATGCTGGCTCTCCTCCCAGATTTGCTGCTTTGTTTTCCCAGCTCGTGTTTGTTTGGACCATCTGCTTCACTAGATCAGCATTCTCCTCCCCAGGTTCTTCATCTCTGTTGCTACAAGTTGGGGTATTTTCTTTTCAAAGTAATGGCCACCTACACCTTATCCATTTTTGTATTCAATGCTCCAATTCTCTTCAGCAGACTTTTCATTTTTGGAGAAGTTTGTGTTATTCAATTTGAGAGTCTAGAATGGGATTTCTATTCCAGGTATGGGCTGAACTTGTTCAATGCATCTTTGTAACCCAATACCACATTTAAAATAAATTCCTTTGATTTGCTTTATATCATGTCACTAGAGGTCCTCCTATTAATATTATATTTACCTAGGTAGATACCCTATTTCTTTTCTGTCTTAAACCACATACCTAACAGAAATACCAATCTCTATTTTGGCAATAAATTCAATGAAGCTGAAGAGCATGTGAAGCACTGTGAGTTCATTCCACAAATTAAAACAGGTTAGAGTAGCTAAAAGCCTAAAAGATGACAGGCACAATATCTAAATGACAAGAAGCTGTCAGAGGAGCAGATCAGTTTGTGGTAAAAGCTCACCAGGGACAGTCCAGTCTCACTGGCCAGAACAGGAAATGAGTCAGTCTCAGCAACAGGCAAGATGAGGGATGTAAGGTGTGAGGGACATGGTTTTTAAGGGATTGTAGCCACACAAAAGGCAGAGATCCAGAAGTTCCTTGGTTTGTGTAAAATATGACCACATGCGTGTGGTCTGTGCCAAGTCTCTGTTCCCTAGAAGGAGAGGGCAGACCAAAGTTAGCACTGGAGTACGATACACAGGGTTCCCAGGGAGAGGAAGCCAGGATGTTCACCTAGAACTGTAACCAAAATAAGGTTATGTTCGTAACATCAAAGCCACATCCCTCGTTTGAGAACTTGAGGACCAAGTTAGCAAAGCTGGCCTGTTCTTGAACCTTCAATTATTACTCCGATTCTAAAATTTCACTGATTTTAGGTATCCAATGCCCTTAGAGTCTGATGAATTGAGTATTCAGTTGGGCCTATGTAGCCTAAATTAAGGGAAGATGAATGATGTAGATCAGAAAACCAAACAGGTCACTATGATTGTAGGCCTTTAAAACCTGATGTTGAGTGGGCTTCCCTGGTGGCGCAGTGGTTGAGAATCTGCCTGCCGATGCAGGGGACACGGGTTCGTGCCCTGGTCCGGGAAGATCCCACATGCCGCGGAGCGGTTAGGCCCGTGAGCCATGGCCGCTGAGCCTGCGCGTCCGGAGCCTGTGCTCCACAACGGGAGAGGCCAAAACAGCGAGAGGCCTGCGTACCGAAAAAAAAAAAAAAAAAAAAAAAAAAAACCTGATGTTGAGGACTTAAGCTAGAGGTGGAATATGTCAACCTTAGAACATATGTTCAAATACGAGACGTGCTATCCAAGGCCATGGCAGACATCAAAAATCAATCACAGCACGTTTGCCCACCGACTGCAGATACATTCTCATCGTCTCAGCCTGTAACTGATTCCACATACTAATTGATTGGAATTGGCGTTCCATTGGAAGTGAAATTAACTTGCCGTCCTTGATTTGCCCTTTCCTTTTTAATCCTTTGCTGTTCAGTTTTTATGGAAAATTTTAAAGGAATGTCTTTATCTCCTGTAGGCAGATGTAGTTTCTTTACCTAGTAACATGGGAAGTTGTCTTGAAGACATCAGAGGCCCTATTGGAAATTCTGCTGACTGACGAATACTTTTGCAGTCCAAAAAGTATTTTTTGCATCTTATCTGGAAGAAAGTTCTACAGATAAATTTCTTTAAATATTCTCATAGTGTCCTGAGTTAAACTTTTGTTTAAAGGGAACACAGAGAAAAACACAAGGAGCTTTCACTTACATTTACCCAAATATCCCAAAGGGCTGTGGCTGGAGTTTGGCTATTGAGTGAAATAGTCTCCTGAGTCTATAAGCTCAAACACCATTCTTTTCAGGGTGTAAATGAAGCTGGGCACAATTAGGCAGAAAATTATATCTTTAAAGGAAAAAGAAAGTCTATGCAGGCTGCAGTCCAACTTCAATAAAAAATAAATGGGAGAAAGAAAAGCCTTACCCTTGGATAAATAAAGTGACCTTCAGCGGGTATAAGTAAGAAGCATTACTTTTAAGCATCTTATTCCTTGGATTCTCTCTTTCTCTCTCAAATAACACTCTTTAACAAATAAGAGATAAAGTTAATACACATTTTAAAACTCAGTTAATTCAAACAATTGGGCAACCTCTTTGTTGGACCAATATTTTTAACTGTTCAAAAAAACTGTTTTATCTTTTCATTGGTTAAAGACTTAAGATAAATGCTTCCAAAACACAATTCAGTAGAACGAGATACAATGTCCACAGGGTGTTGATTTCTTTTAATATTTTCTTTTACTTATTTAAATACTACAAATGTATTTAGACCTAATGTTGCCACAGTCACTCTCCAACATTCCAGGAGATAACTGAGCAATGGTTCTTCATCCAAATTATCTAGCTTGATATGTCTTTATTTTCTTTCTTCTATGACCATGGCATTGCTCTTAAGATTTAACAGCCATTTTGATAATGAAGGAAGTCTCAGAAACCAATTACTAAGATCTCGTAGAATTTAATAGAATAATTCAAATGCTGCCCAAGAGACTGAATGTATTTATAACACCAAAAGGAGAAAGGTAGAAAAAAACTTGAAAGAAACTCTAAAGTTCTTTTGAGTCCAATAGCTGTCTAAATAAATGGAATGTGACTTGAGATTTTAGGGCAAAAGGCAGCAAAGGCTGCTGTGTATTAGTTCTTAAAGAATTGTACCTCCAGCCTGCTAATAGCTGTTATTCCCATAACCTTTGAAGAAATGCACATAGCACTCAGGCTCCAAGTTTCCCTTCACCTCAATGACAAAGCATTTTTTCTATTTGCAGGTCTTATTCAGCATTTTAGGTTGTTTGTAAAAAAAACTGCCTACTGGTTGACTGCTTCAGATAGATAAGACTTCTAGACTGCTTTTGACAAAAATAACTACAAATCACTATTTTGACAAATTCCCAACATTATAACTACGTCCTCAAAATATTGTTTGTGCTCCAGTAATATGCTGATGATAGGAAGCAAAAGAGTCATTTCTACATATGGTAGAACGTTATAGAGAAATTACTAGGTATTCAAGTAGTTCAAAAGTGCCTGGCGAAGGACTTGGAACTTCTGCATTCTGGAGTTCTCAATACTAATTCTTGGGAAAATCATCAGATATTTGGACCAGAGATGAACATTTTGTGTCTTCTTGCTTTCCTAATAGGTAAGCAAATAAATATAAACCCTATCGTTTCCTGGTCCATTTTCATTTCAAAGAAAATCACTTAGTGAAGGAGAGGCAGCTCTCTTTGGAAAGAAATCTTCTGGACAATCTCTATAATGCAAATGACTGCAGAAGAAAGATTTCACTCCAAAAGATTTCATTCCTATAACCTTGTAAATTAATACAGACGTGGCCACGTCTTGGGCCCAAAACACTCAGACAAGTGTGATAGCAAAGCAAAACAAACTTTATCGTTATCAGGGAAAATATAAATAAATAGGAGTTATCATGAGACAGATTTCAGCCATCAAACTCAACTTTCAAACAATTAGAATTG
The DNA here is from genome assembly GCF_008692025.1 of Phocoena sinus. NCBI lineage: Eukaryota > Metazoa > Chordata > Mammalia > Artiodactyla > Phocoenidae > Phocoena > Phocoena sinus. Next base: position 62,866,606 of record NC_045771.1, on the reverse strand, counting down.
CCCTATAATAGAATAAACATCTCCACTTGGGGGAAAAAATCCCTATCTACAGATGTTCTTAAGCAAAGACTTTTTAATAAATAAGAAAACTGGGCCCAGTATGTAACCTAGGAGTTCAGATTCTTAAGCAAATAACTTCACACACAAAAATTATTTATCTTTAGTACAACCTGACAAGCCACTTCCACCTGTAGAACTCATTTTTTCATCTGCAAAAAGAAGGTTCAACTGAAATGGGGATTGTCAAATATGTGCATTGTTGTCAGTTCACACAGGGCCAGCTTGATGAGCCATGGACTGTATACAAATCACAAGTCTTCTCCTCAGTTCTTATGCGTAATTGGCTGGAAACTTCTTTTTACAAATTACTGAAGCCTACTAAATATCCTTTTGAATGGTTTATTAAATGTTTCTAAAATTTCTGAAGTTCCCAGTTCATAAGCAAACGTTGGCTCATTACTAGAGCACGTTGAGGCTGAAATTAACTCTTCTATTAAGAAATTTGGTTGTCACACAACACTGGGGTATAAGGTGTATGCACTTTCACATTCCCACAATTTTGGGGAAGGAAGCTTTGTTGTCAGATCAACAGGAATATCTTGAGCTGACTATAGCTTTCACTTGCTGTTCTTATTTCAATAATACGTTACGGTTTTATTAATTTCATTATTATTAATTGGGTTCATGTGAGTTGTTTGGTTGCATGTACAAGTGCATGGATTCATCATTGGTAATGTCTGTAAAATTTTATTAATTAGTCTTCCACTTAGTAGACACATAAATCCATGACATTTTGAAGAAGAATCATCCAGACATCTATGACCAAAGTGATGTAATATTGCACAGAGCAGTAAAGAATCTTCCGCAAAATATATTTGCCTTGTTTTCTTTTCATCACTAGGTACTCGATCTACAAGAATGAGGATCTAAATAAAGTGTGTCTCAAAAAAATTATATATTAAAAACTTTCTAGCAAACTGGAAGATTTCTAGGAGCCTTCAGAGCCCTACTTTACAATTCCAACTCTACACCATGAAAACCCTTCTCATGTTGGGAAGGAAGGCTTAAGGGTGAGTTGAAATGACGCAGTGTTAACTTAGAAGAAAGCTAGTCACACAGCTGCCATATTTGAGGAGAGCACTTTCTAGTTCAGAAGAGCCACGAGGAATTCAGAACAGAGAGATTTCATGTGCCAGTCACTGTTCCAGCTGCTACATTTGGGAAACAAAAGGATGCTCACCATTAAGTGCGTGAGAAAAATCAAAGCCTAGCACCTAAAGTGACTGATATCCTACTCACCTCAGGTAAGCTTCAGAGTAGCCAGAAGTGAGGCTTTCGGAGAAAAAGACTTATAGACACAGAATTATAGGAAGACTTACACGTACACAGGTGAACAACAGGACCAAGAACATCAATACCGAAGTCAATAGCAATTTTAGAAAAACTACTGCCAGCCATGAGATAGATGAGCCATGAGATGTTTTATATTTTAAATAAATCTTCCTCAAGCTAAAATTCTTTGCTTAGTCACCATCAAGAGATTTTTCTAATTTGGTATATTTATTTTAAATAAAGAGATTAATTAGAAGGCAGAAATTTTCAATTATGAGTAAATCCCTGAACCCAGCTACCAGTCCCTGGAGAGAAAAGGAAGTACAAGGCAACTTTCCACTGTGCTGCAGCCATCTGATGGCAGCTCCCTGAATGGCAGGTACAAGGTCTCAGGGCTTACGAGAGTTCTTGCTCTTTATGAGTACTGTAGATATCTCAGGGTGCACTAAAGAATATCCTGTAACCTACACATGTTTGAGCGTGTCCTCTGTCAGACCACGGGATGGAGGGCATTTGTACTATGAAAGATGCAATACTCATTTTGATCAAATACATTTGAAATAATGCAAACACATTAAAATTACAAGTATGATTTTCATGTCCTGACTGTAATTATAAGGTATAACTTGCTTCTAACCAGAGAACATTGGGAAAGAATGGAATACAATTAAAATGAGTTAATACCTGGAATATCCAATAATCCATGGCCCTGTTGATGCTGACCACAGTACTTGTGAGTAACAATGCTGGGATGACAGAAAATTGTTAAAGTGCTTGTGAGCAGTAATTTCATGTACACACTACTAACAAAACAGCAACTCAAAGCAAAGTAATTGAAAGTGAAAAGTTGAAATAGCACTAATTCTATTAATAATGGCATGCTGGAAAAAAAATCCCTGCGTTTGTACTTTCAAACAATAAAATGAAGTCAAATCGTGCATAATCTTCAACAGTTTGACTTTGTTTGGCTCAACATCACGGGCAAAAAGAGAACTGAAAAATTCAATACTCATAAAAATCTGTTCAACGTTTTTAAAGAGAGTGGGCATATTTCTTTTGGTGGTAAAAATGACAACTTACTGAGAACGTTAACTAATGACTTTTATTACCTATGCTTATAAAATATTTTTATAAATATCCTGTCAAACTGCCTAGTTCTTTTTGCATTACTTCTTCAAAATATCTGTTTGTTGTTTTTTTACTTTGGTCAAATCTTAGATCATTCATGGGAATGCACTGCATTTGGAACAACGTTCAGTATTAGGCACAAAATGCAGCATTAAATGTCTTGAGAACAGTGAGTAATTACAAAACATTGTAAAATTTTAACGCTTCAGTTGGCTTTTCATTCAGTATTGGATTCAATTTAACTCAACCCTTATAATTTTAGAAAATTTCTTAGTAGTAGTGACTTTGTATGTGAAGTCTCTTATCTATTACAACACTGTTATATCAGTGTGATGCTACAGAACTACTCTCAGGAAGCCCCTTACAGCATGAGTTGTTTCTTTCTAAGACTTAGGGGTGAAATGTTGGGGAGGGAACTATTCATCAACCCCCCCCCCCATCTTGGCTTTTTTAGCACAGTACAACCAAATCAGGCAAAGAGATATATAAATGTAAAGCTATTATATAGGGTAATCAGGGCAAGCATATCTAATTCTCAGAGAGAAGTGTTGTAGGACTTAAATTATCCACAGTGACTACCTAAGCTGATAAATGTACCAGATAATTTCTAAACTCTCTACTTCACTTTGTCTATGTAGCTACAACTGTGTTTAGAGTTCTCCACACACGGCTTTAAACTGACTCATTTGTAATATACTGCAGATGGTACTTCCTTTCATTACTGAGTGTTGCTCTGCACTGTGTCATAACTTCAGCCTTTGGACAGCAATTTGAACATTTTTCACCAGAGCACCCTACGTTATAGACAATAAATACTGTGTAGTTATTACCTACGTATATAAAGAGCAACTTCAGTAATTTCAATGAAGAGCTTGTAATATTATTTCATAGAGCAAAGTTAAAAATGAGTTTGCATTATTTTCAACTAGCTCTGAAAACCTATCCAAAGATTTTAAATGAAGTGGTATCTCCCTCAACTGCACATAAGTCATTATAAACCTTATGTCAGAAAGCATTCATTATGGCTCCTACCAATTAAACTTTTTTAGCAATTATAAAGTGGGTATAATTTTTAGAAGTTGTTCTCAGTTCAATAAACTTTCCAGAACTATGCTAACCTTTTTTCAATGTCCACGCACTGTAATTTTCAAAACTCTTAACTTTAAAAACTGGAAACTTTTGTGTATAAAAGGAAAACTTAAGAAACAAATGTATAATGTTTTGCATTTCTCTACTGGATTTTCATAAATATATGATTAAAAATTTTCTGTGACCATAAGATTCTACAATAATATGTATAAACAATAATCTTTCTTAGAATTGTTTTGATAAGGCAACAGTATTTCTGAAATAGAATCCCATGTACTTGATTTGTTTTTATTCATTCCTTAGTTCTTTTTATTCTTTCCTTCCAAAAACAGCACAAAGCTATTAGAACAGTTCACTAGATTTGTCTTAAATTTTGCCGAGACTTAGAATGCATGTGGCCTTGACCAATCTCATTAGCCTAATGATAGTGAGATATATGAGGTTTCGTCCTCCCATACCATATGGGGTCTGGCTTCAAGGGAAAATGCAGCCATTATAAAATAACCTGGGCAGCTAACAACTGTAACACAGTCTGTTCAAACCAAGACATCAAATCTCTGCTAAATTTACACATTCCAGTTCCAAACTTATGTTCTTTGTTAATCCAGGAAACAGTGATTTGCATTTCTTTTTTATCCTAATCCAACGACCTTTTTGTATACCACTCAAGAGCATACTTGAATCTCCCTGAAGATAACCTATGCATTGTTTTTTGGCATATGAATAGAATCATTTCTTTCACATCCCATAGTTCTTAGTCCCCTTTCTTTACCCTTACACAGAAAGGCCTCATTTAGGGCTTCCCTGGTGATACAGTGGTTAAGAATCTGCCTGCCAATGCAGGGGACATGGCTTCAAGCCCTGGTCCGGGAAGATCCCACATGCCACAGTGCAACTAAGCCTGTGCGCCACAACTACTGAGCCCGCGTGCCACAACTACTGAAGCCCACGTGCCTAGAGCCCGTGCTCCGCAACAAGAGAAGCCACCGCAATGAGAAGCCCGTGCACCGCAACGAAGAGTAGCCGCCGCTCGCAGCAACCAGAGAAAGCCTGCACACAGCAATGAAGACCCAATGCAGCCAAAAATAAATAAATAAATTTATTTATTTTAAAAAAGGCCTCATTTAAGTCAGAGGAAATAAAAGTTCTAGTTCAACTAGTAAATTTTTTTCAATCATATTACCAGAAGTGACATTCTTGCCACTGACGTTCCTCTTTTTTAAAAAGTTTGTTTTGTTGGCTTTGAGTTCTTTTTTTTTTTTTTAATGTGTGCTATTTTGTTTATGATGACTCTTCTGACCTTAAATTATCAAGGAACAATGCCTAAGTGCCTCAATGTTCCCTACCTGGTTGAATCACTTAGAACCAAGTACTTGCGTAGAATTTCACTGAAATGTTTGAAGACAGATGACATCTAACTCTGTAATACATTAGTGATGTTTTTATTTGCACCGTCTCATCTCTCTTCACTGTGAAAACCTTTTGAGGAAATATTCTCAAGTTGTCAAGTCATCCACATATTCTCCCTTTACATTTCCCTTACTTTGATTCAGGAAAAAAAAAAAAACATATTCCTTATGATAAAAAAATAATAATAACTTCTGAATACTTTAATGATTCTAGCTGTCATGATTTCTCATTTTGACTTCGGCAATTATCTCATATATACCCAAGATAACCTATCCAGTCTAGACATTACTTCTTCCTTGTCCTCTTTTCATAAAAATACTTTATATCCGTGCCGTGCCTTTCATCTTAAGAACCCAAAGTGGTTCTTTTTCTCTAGTATGCCTTTATATTCTTTAGAGACCAAAGAGGCTTTTTTTTATTATTATTATTTTTGTAGCTCTAGCCTTCTTTTATGGGTTAAAAATCTGGTCTGGTTGCTAAGCATGGATTTGAATTCACTCTCTAGCAGCTTCTACCCTTTCAGTTTTAAAATGGTTATTTTTTTTAATCCATTGAAGTGCATTTGACTATCATTTTTTAAAACCTCCTTTTAAAAGTCAAAACGCACCTCTCTGGAAACCAATGAATCTCATTGCCACGGTATGGTAGGTTCTCCTGCTCCAAGATCTATAATCATTTCTTCAGTGTCAGTAATAAAATGCTTCAGTAACCTCTCCCAGCCCTTTGGCAGTCGGCCTACTAGTGTCAGGCCATTCTCCCTGCAATCCTACTACTCAAAGAGCCAAGACTGATGGTGCTGCTACCATGGCAACTTGGAGCATTGAAGGTCTGGAAGTCTTTTCTTTGTTTTATATGAGATATTAGCTAAAGAATGTATATTGCATAATTAAGAAGCTTATTTTGTTGACAATTTCCCCAAGTATATTTTCCACTCCCATATATACTTACCGATATACATATGGCCTTTATTTCTAGACTAACAAGTGGTTCCTTATCCTGCTTCATTTAAGCAATGAGCATTCCCTTGTTACCTTGACCAAAATCACACACAAGTGCCCGGTTACCCAAAAAAATTACTGGGACACCAAGTGTACATGAAAATTTGCATAAGTTGGCAATTTTATTCTTCCTTCCAAGTAGGCCAGTTCACCTTAGCATGGGTTAATCGATTACTGTGTGTCAAACACTGTGCTACACATTAGAATACAAAGATTAAGAAAATCCTAGCCTTGTTTTCAAGGAGAAGATAGATAGGATGTAGATGGAAACTCAAGTGCTTGCTCAAGGGTCCTCCAGGGCAGTGAAAAAGTCATGGATTCTAAGCAGGTGGCAAGTTACCCTCTGCAGATAGAAGGACCTGGACTAGAGAAAGTATTAGAAGTTGCCAAAAAGAAAGTAAACTGCATGACAATGATTACATTCTTCTGAAATGTCAGATTGATGCTCTATGAAATTCAACAAAGTTGCAGGTCACAACAGAGACTAGGACCCAAAGCCATGTAACTCATTATGCTTGTCCAACCATGCTGCATCACACCCACTATGATGTGCATGCCAGCACTTTCTTTACCAAAAGTTTCTTGCTCTTTTCAGGATTGATTTTCCTTAACAGCTTTAATGCATCCTTTGTTTGCAGTGAAGTCTGGTGTGCTTAAAGAGAAAGAGGTCTCTTAGCAGAAATGTAAAGAATAATGGATCTCCCCAAAACATGAGAAATAACAGCACCTTGCATTTCCTATACTCCTAAACCAACAAAAAGAAAAGCAGTGTCCATATATCACATAGAACAGATTCACAAACCAAAAGAAGATTATGCAACTAATTTGAAGGTCATAGAGAAAATCAGTCATCTCAAGATTAGAGCCCAGGCCACCAACTCAATGTTTAAAATCCCCCATTATGTCACTTATCTAATGGAATGTGGGTTAATCTACAATTGCACTTTGCCAAAATCCTTTCTAAAAATCTTTAGCTTGACATTGATCTAGGATAACAGATGATGCCTGAATCATAAGAAGCATTTCAGACTTTTTATCTCTTTTTGTGATAACAAAGATCTGAAAGCTTTGTTAAGAAAACTGGTTATGAGCCAGTTTCTGCTCAAGCCTCTGGTAAATGTTCTGAGAAATAGGGAACTGTAGAGTTAAAAGGAGTTGGTAGATTTCTAACACAACGCTATCCTCTTCAGAAGATCTGCAATTCATATATTTTAGAGTTTACTGGAGACTATGTTCCACAGCATTTCTTTTAGTCACTGAGAGCTCTGGCAGAGGTTAATTGACCAAAGAAGGCATTTATCATTCCAGGTTCATCATTTAAGCAGAATGGTACCATCCGCATAATTTTTTTCTGCATTTTTGGACCTAATATGATGTACAATTTTATAATGGAGTAGGGAAAAGGTACAGAGTTTTGCGTAGGTCTTCCCCTAACTTCTTACTAGAAATAGCTACTAATGCATAGCCACCGATTATGACAGGTTCTTTTAAAAAAGAAAAACCAGAATCTTTGATAGTGGAAATTAAAACATAGTTTTGCAATTCAATCAAGTCACATTTTGTTTATATCAAAATATTGTATGGATATATGTATTGACTATTTCAATAATTGATTATAAATGCATGAGTTTGCAAAAAAGAGAGAAAAATATTTCTAATCTTACATATGGTCTCAGTGGTCAACACAATTATGGACACATAGGATTCTCAAACTGACACCATAATATGAAACTTAGAACAGTCCTGTCTACATACTCTTTTTAAAATATAAGGGCCAATAGAATGTGAGTGTTGAGAGAAATACTGTACATCACTTAGTCCAACCACTTTTTTATGGAAATAAAAATTGAAGCCCAGGGAAGTCTTTTATGAGTTAGGAGTCATGACTTGAACCCAGGTTTTTCTATCTCCAAGCTGCCCATAGGAGCCATCCTCAACTCAGCTTTTCTTCTCAATACTGACTTGTGCTTCCCCAATGACCACTGCAATATCCTCCCAGAAACCCCTTGTCTGAGTTTAAAATAACCTCTTAAATTTCTTAACTTCTAATCCCAAATGCCTTTTTGTTAACTTCCCAATTTTCTTAACTGCTCTGTATCTTTTGACTCTGATGAACTTCACTCCTTTGTAAAACTCCATTTATCCATTTGTTCAGAAATATTTATGGAGTGCCTGCTGTTTGTCATGTCCTCCTTCAATTTTTCCACGTGACACTAAACTATTTCCTTCTGACATGGCCTGCTCTGTCTGCTCTGTGGCCACCACTTTTTCTTCCCCCCACCTAAATTTCTAGGCATTTCTCAAGACTTCTCTCAGTTTCCCTTTTGTATACTCCCTTACTCCTAACTTGCATCCAATTCCATGATTTCAACATTCACCCTCTGTGACTAAATGACAAAGTGACATCTCTGGTCCAGCTCTGTCTCCTCAGAGCTTGGGCCACCTTCCATAGCAAGTGTTCACCTGGAAAGCTCAGATTCACTCAAAACTAAACCTGAAACTGAATACATACTCTCTCCTGAATCTAAGTCCCTTGAAGACTTTCCTGTCTTGATATAAAATGTGACCACATCCAATCAGCAAGGCCTTAATGTCACACTCATGCTTAAGAGAGTCCTCTGATGCTCTGGGTTAAACAAATTGCTGAGAGTTGCCAATTATCCCTGCACATCTGCTCCTTTTCCACTCATACTGCATCTGCTTTAGGCTCCAAGGCCTGATTTATTTCTCTTTCTCTTTGGCTCAATTATTATTATAAAAATCTTCAACATACCGAAAAATTAAAAGAATAACACAGTGCTCATCTGTATACACACAAACTAGGTTTCATGATTTGTAACATTAAATCATATATATATATCATATATATTTTCTTTTTCTGTACCTATATCTGGATCTAGCTATAAGTATAGGGATAAAGATATGGATGAGTATGGGTATAGGTATAGGTATAGGTGTGAATATACATATAGACATAGACAAGATGTAGATAAAGATATAGATACAATACAGATATATATATACATATATATATATACATTATACATACACATATATTTTCCCAAGCAATTTGAAAGGAAGGAGCAGATATTAAGAGACTTCTCAGCACACATCACTCATCTCTTAAGAACTTTCTCTTACATTACCACAATATCATTATCAAAACTATAAATTAACAACAACCCACTAATGTTATCTAAAATCCAGCCCACATTCAAATATCCCCATTGATTCCCCACCAAATGGCTTTTATAGCTATTGTGGGTTTTTTTTTTTAACTAGGATTCAATCACAATTTACAAGTTGTAGTTGTATTTAATTATCCTATTTCTTTGATCTCCTTTTTATTTTCTTCCCTCCTGTTTATTATTCATGACAGTTTACTTTGTCTAAGAGAATGTCAGATAACTTGAGTATATCTGTTTACTTGAAATGCATTTGTCTTTTACCTCTTCCCCTATAACTTGTAGAGGCTAGATCTGTTCCAATCACTTTCTAATGGGTCCTCATTATTAATTTCATCTAATTTCCCCAATCTCTTATATACCGAGTGAGTCTTTATCTCCACCCCCCTCATGTTTTAATTCCTTGGCTAAAATCCTCCCTGTTCCCACCCCTCTGCACCAACCCCTCCCAACCACCATTCCCCTCCTGCATCATAAAAAATCTTAGTTTTCCTTTAAAGACCTCCTCAGGCTGGTCTAACTGTTCCCCTGGTCTAACTGTTTATCCCTAACTCTTCCCCTACTTAAACCTTGGTTTCAGACAAACTGCTCCCTGGAGCATACCACGTACTTCCCTATTTCTCAGCTTTTATTCTTTCTGATTTCAGCATGCTTTCATCTCTTCGAGTCCTACCTTCCAGACTTAGTTCAGATACTTCTTTCATGAAGGTTCTCCAGACCACTCCAATGCCTACAATTATTTTCTTCCTCTGAACTCATAGTCCTTAATATTCATGTGACATCATTCATTTGGCAATTAGTTATGTACTGCTTCAGAACAGTTGTTTAATACTTTCTCATAGATCATGCATCTCTTGTACCATATAACTGTTCATGTACTGCTGTATAACTTTCCACCTGGTCCCCTGACCATATTTTAAGTTCCATTAGCATAGAGTTCACACAAAGTTCTTTTTAAGTTGATGCATAATATTACTTGAAAACAGGTACTCAATAAATATTTGTTATCTGATTTAATAGATTATTAAAAAACTAACCAAATGAGAATTCCAAATGAGAAGTACAGTTTGAAAGAAGATTAATCTCTGTCAAATCATCACTAATATTCAATAAGTACTTTGAATTTTTATGCTAACTAGTAATAAATCCAAATGTCAAATTTCAGAACCATATCCTTCAGCCACTGGTAGCCTAAAGTAATGGAAAAGAACTGGACGTTAAAGGGCCTGAGTTCAAGTCACAGTTCTCGCCACTCTAACTGTATGCTCTTAGACAAGCTACTTAAATACTTTTGATCTCAGTTTTATTGTCCATACAATGGAAGTAATAATGACAGTTACCTTCCCTGCTTGTTGGAGAAAAATGAAATAATAATGATACAAGTGCATTAACTCAATCCCTAGCTACTGTGATGTTCTCAATAACTGTTGGTTGAATCTAATTCATGAGATTTCACTCTCTTGCTTAAAGTCTAGAAGAAATGACAATGCATTTCCTGTTAAAAGAGAGGCTCTTCAAATGCTCAAAATCCAGTCACTCTAAGAATGTGTAGATAGTCACTCTGAATATTAAACGTGCCAAAAATATGAATACTCATTGAACCGTGAGAGCACAATTATCGACTAGCTTGTACGAAGTGACTGCTCTGTTTGTATGTCTTAGAGAGGAGAGGGAATTTCATGACCAGAGCAACTGCATATGTTTCAGAGGCATACTAACCTAGTTGGGTCTGCCTCACCCACTCACAGGTTTGGTAAACCAGTGCAACTCTAAATAAGTTGTAGACAGCAATAATAACTACCTCAAAGGTACTAATATTAAGTAAGATGATCCATGTAAAGTGTTTAACCTAATACCATCTGTATAATAAGTGCTCAAAGGTTGCTATCATGTTGTTGTTTCTCAATGCAAACCCTAAGCAAAGAGTTGTTCTCAGAAGTAACAGATGTAATTTTCCAAGCTATTTTTTCCTCACCCTATTCATCTGCTGCATCCCATCCTGTTTAGTCACACCTTCCTCCATCACCATTCTCTCCAGCCTCCGAGTCCTTGCCTGTGCTATGCTTCAGCTCTTGGAAGGACTTCTTCCACGCCACCTGCCCAAATCCTAAAGATTTGACTCTAGCCCTGTCTGTTTCATGGAGATTATCATTTTTCAATCTTTGATGGCCTTGCTCTGCTTTGACTTCTCCAGTGACACTCATATCACATTTAGTTATATACTGACTTGTATCTACTTTTGTTTCCACAATAAACTTATCTTTTCTACCAACTAAATTACAAATATTTTGAGGGCAAGGATGATGTCTTGTTCTCTAGCCTAGTTCAGTGTCATGACAATAATTATTTGTTGAATTAATACAGGTAACTGACCGTGACAAAAGCCCCTTCTGGAAACTCACAGATTTTGTGAAACTTTGAACAGTGATAGTTTTTATTCACAGGTTATGAATAATCTATCCAGAGGTAGATGAAAAACACAAACTGGAAGAGATTAGATTAAATGGCAACGTTCAATTCTAAATCTCTCCTGTCTCCACAAGGCCCTTAAAGTGACAAATCAAAAATTTTAACCACTTGTGAAAGACTACAGATGACTTTTTGTGCTGTTCGAGCAGAAATATATTAGGATTCTTCAGGCTTCAAGTGACAAAACAACCTAATCCAATTATTTTAAGGAAAGGGGGAATTTTTTGGTTCATATAACTCTAAAGTGCAGAATTAGCGTGGGCTGTTTTGACATCAAATGATATCAGCAGGGCTCAGTTTATCTCTCAGCTCCCCTCAGCTACAGTCTCAGCTTCAGAAGAAGTCAGGATGGTGGCAGCAGCTCCAGTCTGTGTGCTTCCTGGTTGAGCTCCAGAAGGGTGGCAGTATTCTCTTCCCAAAAGTCACAGAGAAATTCTCTCTGGTTGAATCCAATCACCAGGACAAGAAAAGACGGCACACAGACCTACTGAGGCCCACACCTCCATGCATGCCCACACCTCTGGGTCACTTGTATTGTTAGTTGGCTTCCTGGGGCCACACAGACTGAGAGTGAGCGGGGGTGGCTCCTTAGAGGGAAATGAATACAGGTATCAGAGGGTGACTGAATGCATACTGGAGAAGTATTTCCAGAACTCACAGACTGTTATGCACATAGTAATCTTTCAATAAGCTCATTCACTGACTTAAGCAGGTTTCTCTTCTTCCATTAAGTGCTAAGACTGTGCTTCTAAGCTTTTTTAATGTCACAGTATACAGAAAATAATAATAGTCCTGTGTTACACTAAATGCGGAGAAAGTCAGTGTCTCAACACTGCATGAAGAGCAACCTGTGAGTGGGAAAGCTCTGGCCAGGAGGCAGCATGATTTTGCGGAAAGACCACCCAATCAAGTGAAGTCTCAAGTGTTGGCTTTTAGATCCAGATTTACCACTTACTTATTGTAAGTAGTTGAGGCAAGTCTCAATTTCTCTGTACTTCAGTTTCCTCATTGGTAAAATAAGGATAATAATACCTGCCCAGCTTACCTCACAGAATTGCTGGGAAAAAAGTCACATAACATAATGCTTATCAGTGTATTTTATAAACTACAGAGTGTTATACAAATGTGAGACATTATTCCTATTTTCTGGGACTCGGTTTTCCCATTTGAAAAATAAGTTGAGAGACAGGAGATCTCTCCAATACTTTTCTACACTGAGTTTATACTATTACCTGATTTTGCTTCATAGCTAAATGAATCCATAGGTGTCAATGAGGTTGCTCAATGTAGATACAACTAACACTATAAACACATGTTGGTCAACAGGGTCAGCCAGGATATGCAAACTTATTAAAGCTTAAATTATTGATCCCATTACTTTAAAAGATATCTGCAAGAACACTGAGCCTCATTTGCCTAAGCAAACATAAACAAAGTAGGACCGGAATTAACCAAAACCATAGTAAAGTGTTCACAATGGACATATAATTACAAGCTTCAGCCCCTAAGCAGGAACAAATGTTAACAGAAACATAGAAGCAAATTACAGAAGTTAAGTGGGGGGAATAGAAGATTTCAAGGGCAACCTGGACAAGGAGACAAGACAAGGAGTGCTGACTATACAGAAGGCCTGATTTCTTCTGAATAGAAATTAGTGCTCCGTCAAAATGAAGAACTATGCCATGAACATGTGGCATATGTAGAAATGTTCACCACAGCAGACACAATCAAACTCAGTGAGTTCTCAACTTCCTTTGCAAAAAGAGAAAATAACCAACTGATGCCACAGGAATTCATTAATCCCACCTCTCTTATTCCTGCTAAACTCTTGCTGCCTAAAAATAGTAAAATATAAAATGAAAAGATTTGAATTTTACAATTTTCCTTTTCTACCATACCCCTGCTGTGAAATGTGCTTTGGGAGAAGAGAAGAAACTGGGTCCAGATAACTTCAGTTGAGGTACACAGAATTAGACATTACTTGAATTCTGAGCGGCGTGCTTAGCATAAATTCAAACAAATAAAATAGAAAAAAAACAATACATAGAAAGAATACAATGAGTTCTTCTTACGCAGACTCAACATATAGTAATACAGAATTAAATATCTTGTATAATCTCAGGAGGCCCTCAAGATGAAAGAATGATACAGTGATTACACTTCTGGGAACAATACATTAGCAAAAGGCTGAATATTGACTCCTCATTTGCAGCCCCTCTCCTAGTTTGCAAGCAATATTTAAGCCTCACAAATATCTCAGTGCCTCAAAGTTTGCTCCATTAAAAAAATACAGCTAAATTGGCCTCTTCCTGTCAATACAAGGACATAAATAGTATGAAGGGAAAATGCATGTGGAAGTGTTTGAGCTCCTTTATAAAAAGTTAATAAAATATTTAATTATATAGTCAGTCATTAGTTGGACATCCAAATTCTGCTAGAAGAGTGTTAATGTTCTCAAAGGATGGATTCAATGGCTATTTTGACCTTCGTTGCTCTGAGAATCAGTGCCACACATATCAGCCGTGTGAATACAGTCAGTGACTCAGTGGCATCAATTAGTTGAGTGAAATATCAAACCAAATGTTATCATTCCTAACCTCCATACTGCTACCTTAAAGTATATCCCAAATATCCACATCCCAATCATAAAGTACAAACATGATTAACCATTCCACCTTTTCAGTTGGTGGTGCTACTGTCAAAGACAAGAGAAGACACAGGATGGACAGAAACCAATGATCCCGTATGGGCAGAATAACCTAGTAGTATTATAATTCTACAGTGAATGATACTTTTATCCATTTAGTAATGCAAGCCCCAAATCTAGGAGTTACCCATAATACCTCCATTCCTTAACCCCCATATCTACTCCAATGAGTTTTTACCTCATGCACCTCTAAAACAGAGTTTCTCAGTTCTCAGCACTATTGACATTAGGGCTGGATAATTAATTCTTTGTTGTGCAGACTGTCCTGTGCATTGTTGAGTGTTTTGCAGCATCCCTGCAAAACACTAGGTCTCTACTTGCTAGATGCCATTAGCATCATCATCACCCCTCCCCCCACTCAACTGAGATGACAAAAATATATATAGCCAGATACTGCCAAATATCCACTGGGAGGCATAACTGCTGCAGCTGATAACTACTGGTCTCAAACCGTCCACTCCTCTTCTGATCCACTGAAGCCCTGTGTAAGTGGCCACCATCTCTTGGACACACAACTACTGTAACAGACTCCTAATTGATCTACCCATATCCACTCTGTTCCTCTTCAACTTTATAGCCACACTGTAGCTAGAGTGAGGTTTTTTTAAATTTATTTTTTGTTTTTTAACAAAAATTTAATCATGTTAATCCACGCCCTGCTTAAAATCATTTAGTAACTTCTGTTTGTGTTTAGGGAAAAATCTTTTTTTTTATTGATGTATAATTGACATACAACTTTATATTAGTTTCGGGTATACTACATAATGATTTGATATTTGTATATATTGCAAAACGATCACCACTATAAATCCAGTTAACATCCATCACCATACATAGTCACAGAATTTTTTTTCTTGTGATGAGAACTTTAAAGATCTACTCTATTAGCAACTTTTGAATATGCAGTACAGTATTATGAACTACAGACACCATGCTGTACATTACATCCCCATGACTCATTTATTTTATAACTGGAAGTTTGTACCTTGTGACCCCTTTTACCCATTTCAAAGTCCATCCCCCATGTCCCACCTCTGGCAACCACCAATCTGTTCTCTCTGTATCTAAGAACTTCCTTTTTTTAAATTCCATATGTAAGTGAGATCACATGGTATTTGTCTTTCTCTTTCTGACTTGTTTCACTTAGCATAATATCCTAAAGTTCCATTCATGTTGTTGCAAATGGCAAGATTTCAGAAAAATTCTTAACAATTGCGTGAGCCAGTCCTTACCTACCTATGAAGTCTCTATCACTCCATAATCTCTTTTGTTCTCTCTATTCAACAGCAGCCCTGTCCTTCCCTTAGCTTGTCTTAGCCGGCATTCTTCCACCTGCTTGGGGCCTTTGCACATGCTTCTCCCCCAGTTCTAAATACCCTTACCTCCATATCTCTTCATCCTTCCTTCATTCTTCAAATACCGAATGAGTGCCTAATCACTTTCAGGCACTCTTCTGCAAGCTGGGACTTCAGCAGTAAACACAAACCCCTGACCTCTTGGAGTTTTCAACCAGTTGAGTAGAGATGGGGAAGGAAAACCAAACATAAATAAACAGGTAAAATTATAAAATGTGAAATGGCAGTAAATACAGTGTAAAGGTGATGTGGAGTGCTGATGGAGTTAAAGTTACTGTTTTGAGTAGGGTCATCAGGGAGGATCTCACTGATGAGGGGGCATCTGGAGAAGTGTTTGGGGCACAGAGCAGCAAGACGAGAGATTCTGAGGTGGAGTTTACCTGTGTCTTCAGGGAACATCATGGAGGCCAATGTGGCTGGAGAGGAATATGCAGGAAGAAAGTGGAAGAAGATGAGGTCACATAGGTAGCAAGAGCCAATCACATAGGGCTCTATAAAGCCAAGCTAAGGACTGTGAGACTCACTCTAAGTGAGATGAGAAGTCATGATGAGAAAGATTTGAGTAGAGGTCGAATGTAATCTGGCTTTCATCTTAATGGGATGACTCTGGCTTCTATGTGGAGGACAGACTGTAAGCAGCAATAGCAGATAGAGGGAGACTATTTAAAGGTCTACTGCTTCACCTATTTGACTCCTATACTTTCTTTATATCCCTGTTTCAATTCCTCAGGGAAGTCTCTCTAATCTTCTATATACTCTTGTAACCCATATATCTGTCATTAACATAGCACTTGGCATCTTTGCAATTCTGTATTTATCTGTGTGATTATCTGATTAATATTTTTCTCCTCCACTAGTCTACGAGTTCCTTCAGAAAAGGGATTCAATCAGTTTTTCCTTCTCCAATGTCTAGCAGAGTATAGAAAACAGGTGGTGTACAATAAATAGGAAGGAAGGAAGGAAGAAAGGAAGGAAGGAAGGAAGAAAGAAATAGAGGGAGGGAGGGAGGGAGGAAAAATATAGACACAAGAGTTATTTTGCCAATTCTGGTATGTTTGCTTCAAAATGATGCAATAATTTGGGGCAAACAGAGTAGGAGTTTTTGCCAAAGATACAGGAAAGGTTATGCCCTACCATCCGAGGAAAGTGTGGTTCACCAAGAGATATCAGTAAAAGCTAACATTTATTGAGAACTTACTAGGTCTCAAGTACTTTATTTAAATTACCTTGTTGAATCCTCTCAACAGCCTTAAGGAGTTTGTATTATTACATTTTTCAGATGAACAAATGTACACAAGAGAGGTTAGTTACACAGCCAATAAGCTACAGATCTTAGAGTTCAAACCTTCCTGTTTAGCTGCGATGTACACTGCCTCCTGCAAGGACAATCAATAGCAATTTTATTAAAGATTTAGCTCTTGCAATCCCATTTCTGAAAATCCATTGTGTCAAACAAATAGCAGGGTTCAAATACAGATGAAATTCTGCCGCACATCTAGTGTGTACATTTCCCCCCAAAAGAAACAATTCCAATCAGTGTCATACAGTTCCATTTGAAATTTTAATGAGGCACAAGTAAAAAGGAGAAAGGGAAGAGAATGGGAAATCAGAGCCACCTAACAGTAGATCTAAGAAACTGTATTTGCTGCAGTATTAAAGCACTAAACAGAATTTTTCATCTCAAACACCATTTAAAAGACCTTGGTTTGTTTAATATATTAACAAAGAATATAATTTAATGTCACTTTGAGGCATAGAATAATTCTTATTTCAAAGTGTTCAATAAGAACAATAATTGCCACAAAAATGAACCTCTCCTTTTGATAAATCTTTAGAGAGAAATAGGAAAAAAGTTTTAGGCTATACTTTGGAATTCTTTCATCACAGCTGCATAATGAAACATAAAGTTTCTAAAATATTTATGGAAACTTTCATTATTTAAATATTTCCAGTGAGTTTTATTTTCCCAAGGAGAAACTTTCTTTTTTTTCTTAAAAAATACATGTATATGTATATATATGGTTAGAGATAGAGACAGAGATACATATGTATACAGGTATGTATATGTCTATAGATATGAATACATATATAGCTTCCTCTCATAAACAGCTGGCAGGAACATAAACTGGTTCAACCTTTTATAAGGCAATGAAACATACACGAATTTTTTATAACTTTCATATTCTTGATTCAATAATACAATGTCTATGATACTATACATAGAAAATCCTAAAGATGTGACCAGATAACTACTAGACCTCATTTATGAATTTGGCAAAGTTAGGATACAAAATTAATAAACACTCTTGCGTTTAAATCTTTTGCATTTCTATACACTAACAACAAACTAGCACAAAGAGAAATTAAGGAAACAATTCCATTTACCACTGCATCAAAAAGAAGAAAATACCTAGGAATAAACCTACCTAAGGAGGCAAAAGACCTGTACTCAGAAAACTATAAGACACTGATGAAAGAAATGGAAGATGACACAAACAGTTGGAAAGATATACCATGTTCTTGGGTTGAAGAACCAATATTGTTAAAATGACCATACTACCCAAGGCAATCTACAGATTCAATGCAATCTCTATCAAAATACCAATGGTATTTTTCACAGAACTAGAGCAAATAAATTTAAAATCTGTATGGAAACACAAAAGACCCTGAATAACCAAAAAAATCTTGAGAAAGAAGAACAGAGCTGGAGGAATCATGCTCCCTGACTTCAGACTATACTACAAAGCTACAATAATCAAAACAATATGGTACTGGCACAAAAACAGACACATAGATCAGTGGAACAGATTGCCCAGAAATAAACCCATGTACTTATGGTCAATTAATCTCAGCAAAGGATGCAAAAATATACAATGGAGAAGGCAGTCTCTTCAATAAGTGGTGCTGGGAACACTGGACAGATACATGTGAAAGAATAAAATTAGAACATTCTCTAACATCATGTACAAAAATAAACTCAAAATGGAGTAAAGACCTAAATGTAAGATCAGACACTGTAACACTCTTAGAGGAAAACACAGGCAGAACACTCTTTGACATAAATCACAGCAATATTTTTTTTGGATCCATTTCCTAAGGTAAAGAAAATAAAAGCAAAAATAAACTAATGGGATCTAATTAAACTTAAAACCCTTTGCACAAAAAAGAAAACCATCGACAAAATGAAAAGACAACCTAGTGAAAGGCAAGAAAATATTTGCAAATGATATGATGGATAAGGGTTTAATATGCAACATATGTAAACAATTTGTACAACTCAACATCAAAAAATCAAAGAACCCAACTGAAAAAGTGACCAGAAGAACTGAATAGACATTTCTCCAAGGAGGAAATGCAGATGAAAATGTGCTCAACATCACTAACTGGAAATGCCAATCAAAACCAAAGTGAGATATCACCTCACACCTGTCAGAATGGTCATCATCAAAAAGAACTCAAACAACAAATGTTGGGAAGGTTGTGGAGAAAAGGGAACACTTGCATACTGCTGGTGGGAATGTAAATTGGTGCATCCAATGGAAAACTGCATACTGTGGAAAACAGTATGGAGGTTGCTCAAAAAACTAAAAATAGAACTACTATATGACCCAGCAATTCCACTCCTGGGTATATATCTGAAGAAAAAGAAAACACTAATTCAAAAAGTTACATGCATCCCAATGTTCATAGCAGCATTATTTACAATTGCTAAGAAATTAAAGCAACCTAAGTGTCCATCAACAGATGAATGGAAAAAAATGTTTTATACACACACACACACACACACACACACACACACACACAATGGAATACAATTCAGCCATAAAAAAGAATGAAATTTTGCCATTTGCAGCAACATGGATGGACCTGAAGGGCATTATGCTAAATGAAATAAGTCAGAGAAAGAAAAATGCTGTATGCTATCACTCATATGTGGAATATAAAACAAACTAGTGGGCTTCCCTGGTGGCGCAGTGGTTGGGAGTCTGCCTGCCGATGCAGGGGACGCGGGTTCGTGCCCTGGTCTGGGAAGATCCCACGTGCCATGGAGCGGCTGGGCCCATGAGCCATGGCCGCTGAGCCTGCGCGTCCGGAGCCTGTGCTCCGCAGTGGGAGAGGCCACAGCAGTGAGAGGCCCGCGTACCGCAAAAAAAAAAAAAAAAAAAAAAAAACAAACTAGTGAATATAAGAAAAAAGAAGCAGACTCACAGATACAGAGAGCAAACTAGTGGTTACTAGTGAGGAGAGGGAAGAGGGGTGGGACAATTTAGGGGTACAAACCATTAGGTATAAATAAGTGACAAGGGTATATTGTACAACACAGGGAATATAGCCAATATTTTATAATAACTATAAATGGAGTACAACTTTTAAAAACTGTGAGTCACTATTTTGTACACCTGTAACTTATATAATACCGTACAGCAAGTGTACTTCAATAAAAATAGTAATAATAATACATTGTTTAGTCATTTATCTTATGACTATACAGAAAGATTTAACTATAAGTGTACTTATCCTGGTATTGTTTACAGTAAAAACAACAAAGATATAATCTATCTAACTAGAGACAACCAGTCATAAATTATGGCACATCCAGATACTGGAATACTATTCAGCCCTTAGAAATGATGCTGTAAAAGCACATTTGTTGACTTGGGACTATGTTAACAGTACATTATTAAGTGAAAAAAAATAGTTTAAAAATAGTAAGCATAGGAATTCCCTGGCAGTCCAGCGGTTAGGACTCTGCTCTTTCACTGCTGAGGGCATGGGTTCAATCCCTGGTTGGGGAACTAAGATCCCACAAGCCACGTGGTGTGGCCAAAATAAATAAATAAATAAAAATTTTAAAAAAATAGTAAACATGTTTCCACTTTTATAAAAATGTACATGTTATACACAGAAATAAGTGTGAGAGAACAATTATCAAAATAATACTAGTTGTATATGGAAACTGAGATTATGAATTATATGTGTGTGTGCTTATAATGTATGTATGTGATGTATGTCTGTGTGTCTATAGATACAAAGATAAATATAAATGATTTTCACAATTTTCCAATGAAAAAAATTGGCCAAGGTTTACCTTTCTGTTCCAGGAAAAAAAAAAAACTACAAATCTTAATTTTTACAAATTGAATCCTTTATAGCCAGTTAAAAACTATGAGAAATAAAATGTATACAACAAAGTCAAAAGCTTAAGATATTTAATAAAATGCAGTTAATAAAATAATATTTACCTAACAATGTCTCCTAACTATATATTGAACCATACATAAATAATGGTTACTTATTCCTTTTTACAAAAATATCCTACATTAGCTAGTCATTTTACCTCATCTGCATTTTCCTTAGGTCTTTTTAGAATGTTCAGAAGCTACATAAATTGCCTTTCTATAATAAAAATACGACTCTGTTCCCACTCAGCTTGTTAAGAAATCAAAGAAAGAAATTAAGTTAGTTTGGCATGATTTGTTTTTGATGAACTCATGTTGCCTCCTAATTATCACATTATTTTCCTCCAGATGTTTGCAAATTGAGTGAGCACAGAGATTCTCTTTGTTGACATGCACCATGAAAGCCCTGGACAATAGACTATGTTTGAAAGCTTTCGAGTTACTGAGTTTGCTAGCATTTAAAATGGCTGAAGAAACAAGTGTGCACATACTTTAACACATGACTATAATTATTAAAATTGGTTATGTAAAAATAATGAGCTAGCATCTCACAGGGAGATCAGCTCAGTGCTGTGTGACCACCTAGAAAGGTAGGATAGGGAGGGTGGGAGGGAAATGAAAGAGGGAGGAGATATGGGGATATGTGTATATGTATAACTGATTCACTTTGTTATACAGCAGAAACTAACACACCATTGTAAAGCAATTATACTCCAATAAAGATGTTAAAAAAAAAAAATAATGAGCTAATGACGAAAAACACCTCTGAAACCTATACACTAAGGAAAACGCAGGATCATGTGCTCTTAACCACCTAAACAAATACAAAGTAATAGCAGCATGAAAATGCAAACATACAATTATATAAACATAGACACATATCTATATAGCTACAGGTAAAAACACATACATATCTGTAATTTGGCAACACACTGATCATCTTTATTATGGTTTATTCAGTTTATGCAGTTTCATTGCAGCATATAATCCTCTGGTGCATAATTGAGGCCTAACTTCGGGCAAAGTAGCAAGGAAATAAAGCTGCATTGTTTCCAATACTTTTATCTATTATCAGCAATAACAGTGAGTGGACAGAACATCTGCCAAGACTATTGACCTCCAAGTCTCTTTATCTACAAAGCAAGGTTAATGATTCCAGACTGGGGAAAGGGTTTGATGAATGAACGAGACATACTGTGAAAACAGAATACTAACAAATTAAGTAGTAATCTAATATGAAAAAAAAGGAAAAATCAAGACATAAACATATAATAATTTAAATATTCCCTTTGAATTGTAACAGAAGTGGAAGCACGAGTTACTGTGGGGCTGCAGAACTGATTTGTTTTATAACCTAAGAAATATAAATGCCTATTAATTTACTCTTGGCAAAATTGTCCAAGTCAATACTTTCATAGATATAATGTGATAGCATTGGAACACTTATGAAATTACAAGGCAAGGAAAGTTTCTCTTTAGTGCTCCTATAAGCCATTACTCTATCTCCTCTCCTCACAGCTATTTTTGAGAGAATGACAGAGAAGCAGGAATTCACCAAAAAATCCTTTATTACAGCCAAAATCCCTGAGCTGGTTGATTGTATCACTATAAATATTCAAAAAGGAAAAAGAAGGAAGGAAGAAAGAAAGAGCGAAAAGGAGGAGGAAGTAAGAAATAGAAGGGAAGGGAAGGGAAGGAAGGGAAGGGAAGGAAGGGAAGGGAAAGAAAATAAAGAATATAAACTCAAATGATCAACATGCCTATAAAATAAACTCCACATACTCGCTTACCTTTGTAACACCCTGGATTCCCAGGGGGTCATTCTTGTTATTCTTTATTATCTTGAAAACTTCAAGAAATTCACAATCTTGAAATGTTTATAAGTACATCCGACTTATTCTGCAATTACATTCTCTTCCTGAGTAACATGTGTGCTGGGAGTTTCCTGACACCACAAAATAACTTTCCATATTATTGTAGACTTTGTAGTACTAGGTCAAACAACAAAACCCTGCTGAGAAGCAGACACTGAGCGGTTGGTTAGCTGCATCTACTAGCTAACCAAGGCTCCCATCATCACTTAGCCATGAATTTCATTTAACTGTAACAAAATTATAAATTCCCGTATGAGTGGAATTTATAACTAAGTGACCACTTGGAATATTGAAAACATATTTCTTCATTGTGCCACAAAGATCAAGGCACA
The DNA here is from genome assembly GCF_008692025.1 of Phocoena sinus. Taxonomy (NCBI): domain Eukaryota; kingdom Metazoa; phylum Chordata; class Mammalia; order Artiodactyla; family Phocoenidae; genus Phocoena; species Phocoena sinus. Next base: position 62,843,547 of record NC_045771.1, on the reverse strand, counting down.
GAACATAGTCTTTATTTTACTTTCCCTTTTTTAGCATCTTCCTTCACAAACTCCCACCAAGCATGTAGGATTCTCACACTGAATCTTGGTGACTCAGAACCCTCCACTGCAATTCCTTCAACTAACCACTACTCATAGTGATCCACCATGCACACCGTGCTGTCTTCTTTCCTCTGTCAAGATTCTTGTTTTATGCCCATTTCTTCAGAGATTCGATTTCTGGCAGGTAATCTGTGTATGATGATTGTCTCTCCCATGTAACACATTTATTTTTTTAAGATGCTTTCTGAAGACAAAATTATTTAACCCAAAGGAAAATTGGGGATGGGGGGACCGTAAGCCCTCGGACTGGCTTGTAGAGAGAGATTTGGGGTAAAAGGGAACTCACAGAACCCATCAAATCATATCATGTAGATAGCTATCTGGCCTTCAGTCAAAAAGTTGTAAGTATTGTGCCTGTACTCCTAACAAGTCAAGGGTGATATAATCATGGGAATGAAGATTTGGAAATAGATACTAATGAATTAAAAACAAATGGGGAGGGGCTTCCCTGGTGGTGCAGTGGGTGAGAGTCCACCTGCCGATGCAGGGGACACGGGTTCGTGGCCCGGTCCGGGAAGATCCCACATGCCGCGGAGTGGCTGGGCCTGTGAGCCATGGCCGCTGAGCCTGCGCGTCTGGAGCCTGTGCTCCGCAACGGGAGAGGCCACAACAGTGAGAGGCCCACATACCGCAAAAAAAAACAAATGGGGAGAATGTTTATAGGTGTATAAAATGGCATTGAAATGTAAATTACTATCTAATTCAACCTTCATGTTGTACCATGGAGAGTGCTTGAATCACATACAGCTGTATATCTCAAGCTATGCTTTGGTTCATAGATAAGCACTCAGCTCTTTTTAGAAAGTTCAAAGAGAAATACTTGCCACCTCCCATAATTGGAATCATCTCTCTTAATGCTGATAGCCAAATGTGAAATTGCAACCAGACTGTCTCAAAAAAGCTATAAAGTACATTTATTACTGTTAGCAATATTAAAAAAAATGTTACGTTCTCTTCAAAGCTATCACTCTAGCAAGCAAATAACTCAAAATTAAACTTCAAAACTCGTACCATGTCCAACAGCAATACTTCTAAATCAAACAAGTAAATTTTAATAGTGCAACACCTTCTTCACCAAGGGATTTGAAAGTCTTTATGGCAAAAATAATCATCCTCATTTACTTTAACTGCAAAAATGTTTTTCCTTTTCCTAGCATAAAGTAAAAGACAAAGATAGTTCTCCCTTAGAACTGCAAAATCAGAAAACTACAGTCTCTGTTATGAGGCATTAATAGAAAAACTAGCTCTCAGAGCTTAGCAGAAATTGTATCACGTAGAGCTCATTCTTGGCTTACATAAAATCATGAGACCAGTAAAATCCAGGTACACAACGGAGGATTACACAGGTGATAAGGATTTTCCTTTGTAATATTAGTTCAAAGGTAACTGTCCAAAATGTCACCAATAAGAATGTACTTTGGACCATGAAACATCTTTGCCCTTAAGCCCTTCTGAGAGTATCTCAAAGTACTGCACAGTCACAACCCCAGTCTCTTCCCCCCTAGAAGATCTGTTTGCATGACACCAGCTTCTTGTTATTTGAGGCAATTCCATGAATTAGCTTAGGCTTGTGTTTCTCTTCCTTCCTCCTCCCACTGACAATCTTTTAGACTGTTTCCTAATTGTTACATTCTCCATCTACAAAGAGAAGAGCTGTAAAGCTCTCATTTATGATGACTGCCCTAGTTTTAGAGTAAAAGGTTGAAGAATCATCAAAAGGATGTTTTTGGTTTTTTAGTTGCTTACATATGAGTTTCTATGCTTTTCCTAGCTTAGCTAGCATGGACATCAACTATACCTAGAAAGATTAGAAAGCCTGAGTTATATCTTTGGACTGATATATGGTTAAATTATACATACATATAAATATAAATAATTTAGTTGTAAATAAATATAAATAATGTAAGATAAAAATTAATAAAATAAAAAATATATATATATATATTTTAATTTCTCTGGCTCTCATTTTAATGCTGTATCACCTATACAAATGATTTTTAAATGTGACCCAAAACTCCCCTAGTGTAACTGTCAATCGCAAAATATGACTCATTGGATTTATATATAAATTACTAAAATTATTTGTAATCATTTGCCATTCATATCACATCAAAAACATATTTTTATTTGGGGTTCATTTTCTCTGAAGTTTGTGGTAGTTTTATGGTGGGGTAGTTTTGTCAACAGCAATGTGTAATGCGTGAAAAACTTCCAAGTTTTCAAATTGGCATATCAAAAAAGACAAAACCGGGCTTCCCTGGTGGTGCAGTGGTTGGGAGTCCGCCTGCCAATGCAGGGGACGCGGGTTCGTGTCCCGGTCTGGGAGGATCCCACATGCCGCGGAGCGGCTGGGCCCGTGGGCCATGGCTGCTGAGGCTGCGCGTCCTGAGCCTGTGCTCCGCAACGGGAGAGGCCACAGCAGTGGGAGGCCCGCGTACAGCAAAAAAAAAAAAAAAAGACAAAACCCCCATACATTTTAAAGGCACAGAAAAGGCTTTTTCACTTGAATAACTTACTCCAATTTCTGTATTTTAATTCTACCTCTGTCTCTCCGTCTCTTGCTCCTTCCTTGCCACTACCCTCATTTCTATTACTCTGATATAAATCTCACTCATTTTTGAGAGTTTGTCCTGATGAACAACATGACTTCTGAGTCTCTCATTTATCCCTGAGAATAGCTGAGCACTTCCTCCTTGCTAGCTAAGCAGTTAACAATTGCTGGTTAACAATTCAAGTAAGAAATCTGGATTTGTTTCCTCAGGCTGCTGTAACAAAGTACCACAAACTGGGTGGCTTAAAACAACAGGGATTTACTCTCCCATAGTTATGGGAGGTAGAAGTCCAACATCAATGTGTTGACAGGGCTATACCCACTCTGAGACTCTGGGTAGAATCCTCCTTACCTCTTCCTAGCTCCTGGTGGTCACTGCTAATCCTTGGCACTCTGGATTGCAGCCATATCACTTCAGTCTCTGCTTCTGTCACCACATGGCATTCTCCCTCTGTCTCTTCTCCTCTGTTAAGTACACTAGTCATATTGGATTAAGGGTCTACCCTACTCTAGTATGGCCCCATCTTAATTTACATCTGCAAAGACCCTAGTTCGAAATAAGTTCACATCACAAGTACCAGGGGTTAGGACTTCAACATATCTTTTGGGGAACACAATTCAACCCGCCACATCACCTCATAAAGGAATAGTCAACCATAACAAAACAAAGTTGTCTAGCAAAACAGTTCCAAAGGAGAGTGTCAAAACTACTGCAACTAGGTATGTGGAATATCCAAAGTATTTCCTGGAGGACTTAATGGTGAGTTTTTTTGGTATTTGTTTTTTGCGATACGCAGACCTCTCACTGTTGTGGCCTCTCCCGTTGCGGAGCACAGGCTCCGGATGCGCAGGCTCAGTGGCCATGGCTCACGGGTCCAGCTGCTCTGCGGCATGTGGGATCTTCCTGGACTGGGGCACGAACCCGTGTCCCCTGCATCGGCAGGTGGACTCTCAACCACTGTGCCACTAGGGAAACCCGTGATGGTGAGTTTTTAAAGAGAAAAGCCAAGGTTATTTTCAGAGCTAAACCAAGTTCTTGTCTTCCTAGCCAGTGATCCTAAGAATAAGTTGCAGAAGTCTATTGCATTAATAACCAAGGGCAAAATGTAGTATGTAGTAATTATACTGATAACATGATCAACTAATGAAGTTCATTAGTCTAGCTGATGGAAACAGGGCTTTATTGACTTTTTTATTTGTCACTGGTAAATGAGTACTGTAAAGACAGACACCATCCAGGCAAAGTAAGAAACAAAATGCATTCTTTCAGCATCTCACTGGTCTTAATTAAATTGTGCTTTTAACTCATTTAAGCTAAAATTATCCAGAGCATGTAAAATTTAAATACCTATTTAAGCAATAATACATACAAGTATGTATTAATTACAGACAGGTCAATCATTTTTCCTAAATTTAAAATGACCCAATGTGATTTCACACTGCTCAGGTTCAAACTTCTTTGAATTAATTTTATTAATATTTACTATATCATTAAATTTCTTGGTCCCAGAACAAACCAGAATCAAAGCCCCAAGTAAAATTTTTCAATAAAATATGTCTTCAGATTATTAAATTTACTTAAAATAGATTATACCCCCAAAACACAAGAAAATAGTCATTAAAGGCAGCATTCTACTTCTCAAGATAGAAAAATATCTAAGAAAAGGAAAGCTGATCTTCTTCAATATTCCAAGGACCTACATGTTCTCCTTGTGTAATCACAGGTTCTTACCAACTCTATGACCTCATAGGTTCTTCAAATATTGTCATCAGTATCACTTCTTGATTTACACATACTATTCTATACATATTCACTGATCAAACAGGATATACACTTAGATTTGAACTAAGGACCCTGTGTAAATATTTCAAATTTCTGTATAACAGAGCCAATTCATTTAACAAGCTTTGAAAAGGCAGAGTGTGAGAGGGCAGCAGTCCTGTACATTTGCCTATTATAAAGAGGGACAAACACCATGTCTTAGCTTCCAATGCCTGTGAGGGATTTTATGTTGTGCTTGTACCAGACTGTTTTCTTGATCCCCATTATACTGTTAGCTCAGCAGGGGAAATAGACAGTTTAAAAACTGTCAGTGGGAAGTGTTTTAATATTGAGTGGTAAATCCCCAGAGGCAAATGTAAAATATATTCACATTGTTAACAGTGCCTTTGAAGCAGGGACAAGATTGTTAAAATAAGTGACTTGGGTTTCTTTCCTTTCATTGAAGTTGTTTGAGGTTGCTTGGGGTTGGGGAAAAGGAAAAATGTTTCCCATAAAGTGTAATTATTTTTGTATTCTTAGATATTTTATATTGTACCTCAAAATATAAAAACCTTCCTTCTCACCTTCCCTCCACGTTTCCTAAAATTTAAAGTAAAATATACATAGAACAAACAGTGATTTTAAATTGAGTACTGAACACCTCAAAATGTAAGCTTCTCTGTTGTATTGTGTTTAATAGCATCATTGTAGGTCATTGCCACCCTGACCCCACAGGCAATCACCAAGAACTATTTTTACATATTTAACACAGGAAGGATTATAAATATTCAAAGACAATCTAATTAGTGTTCTAGAATTGCAGAATCTGTCTTTCAAGGAAAAAAATATGGCCTCATTTCACACATTGTACTGAAGAAAATAACAAAGCTATCTCAGACTACAGTCTCTGGAAATTAAAATCAAGAATAGGTACTTTTACAGAGCTGGAAATAAAACTATTAAGATCTTCTGAAACTTCCACTCATCCCTTCCTGATGTCTTTGATGCTCTTTCTTCCTTATCTCATTTGATTGTTATTGTCCTCTCTCTAAAAGATTTAACTTATCTATTTGCAGAAGTGATTAGGTTTTTGGTATCCATTGCAACTCCTTTGTGGGCAAAATTGGTATTTTGATGTCTGACTTTGAACATCTGCAAACTAAATTTATATGCATGGTAATGACACACAATCATAAAGGATGTGAAATAATCTGTCTGTGTTACAACAGATGTCAATTTTTGTTGCTTGTTATTACTAAAAGGGGAAATGGAGCTCCTCTCTGTGATAAGTCATGTTGCTTCTAATTCCTAGCAATAAATGCACCTAGAGTATGTGCAGAAGTGGCACTCAGCCTGAATATCCATCACCATTTTGATTGTTTGAAATGCATCTGGTCCCTTTGAGTATATTTACTGTGATTACCCAGTTCAAGCCTTTTCACACTATTGTATGTGTCATCAAACGACAGTAATGAAAATAACTGCAACCATTATTATAGGTTTTAGGACTTTGCCATCTGTTGAGTATTAGCCTTTGCCATTCCCCAACTGGCATTCCAGTGAGCCAAAATTACACAGAAGCTACCCCACAATACTGTATTTCTATATCACCTTTCATTTCACACATACCAAAGATGAGGCATCCCTTAAACAGTTCTACTAGAATCAAGTAATTAAGAATGAATGTGAATAAACTCACTTGATGTGATTTCAAACCTAGAAGTACAGGTATAAAACCCTAGAAATAAGCATAGCATATGCTACACAGTTCCAAGAATTAGCAGTGATGTATAATGCTGTGATATTTGAGCATCAATCTAAAATGGTAAAAAATGACAGGTATGTTATTATTTCCATGTAATGTAAATTATTTTGAAGAAACCTATATATCTCTTTTATGTGATAAATAAGTATGGTTAGGCTTATGTTAGGCTACAGACTTCTAATTTGCCAGAATGTCAGCATTTTGACCAGCCATAAATTTGTTAGGATTTGATTTGCATTCACAGATCCAAAGAATGATATTTGATTAGGCTATTGTCAGCAGTAGTCCATTACCATACTAGAACCTTAGTATAACACCTTCTTTTAAAAAGTATTCAACAAAAATTCCAATCAAAAATAGGGTGATAACAAAACTAAACTCAAAATGGATTAAAGACCTAAATGTAAGGCCAGACACTATAAAACTCTTAGAGGAAAACATAGGCAGAACACTATGACATCAATCACAGCAAGATCTTTTTTGACCCACCTCCTAGAGAAATGGAAATAAAAACAAAAATAAACAAATGGAACCTAATGAAACTTAAAAGCCTTTGCACAGCAAAGGAAAACATAAACAAGATGAAAAGACAACCCTCAGAATGGGAGAAGATATTTGCAAATGAAGCAACTGACAAAGGATTAATCTCCAAAATTTACAAGCAGCTCATGCAGCTCAATATCAAAAAAACAAACAACCCAATCCAAAAATGGGCAGAAGACCTAAATAGACATTTCTCCAAAGAAGATATACAGATTGCCAACAAACACATGAAAGGATGCTCAACATCACTAATCATTAGAGAAATGCAAATCAAAACTACAATGAGGTATAATCTCACCCCAGTAAGAATGGCCATCATCAAAAAATCTACAAACAATAAATGCTGGAGAGGGTATGGAGAAAAGGGAACCCTCTTGCACTGTTGGTGGGAATGTGAAGTGATACAGCCACTATGGAGAACACTATGGAGGTTCTTTAAAAAACTAAAAATAGAACTACCATACAACCCAGCAATCCCACTGGGATTGCTATACCTATACCTTGAGAAAACAATAATTCAAAAAGAGTCATGTACCACAATGTTCATTGCAGCTCTATTTACAATAGCCAGGACATAGAAGCAACCTAAATGTCCATCGACAGATGAATAGATAAAGACGATGTAGCACATATACAATGGATTATTACTCAGCCATAAAAAGAAATGAAATTGAGTTATTTGTAGTGAGGTGGATGGACCTAGAGCCTGTCATACAGAGTGAAGTAAGTCAGAAAGAGAAGAACAAATACCGTATGCTAACACATATATATGGAATCTAAAATAAGAAAAAAAAATGGTTCTGAAGGACCTAAGGGCAAGACAGGAATAAAGACACAGATGTAGAGAATGCACTTGAGGACATGGGGAGGGGTAAGAGCAAGCTGGGACGAAGTGAGAGAGTGGCATGGACTTATATATACTACCAAATTTAAAACAGATAGTGGGAAGCAGCCGCATAGCACAGGGAGATCAGATCAGCTCGGTGCTTTGTGACCACCTAGAGAGGGGGATAGTGGGGTGAGAGGGAGATGCAAGAGGGAGGAGAGGGCTTCCCTGGTGGTGCAGTGGTTGAGAGTCCGCCTGCCGATGCAGGGGACACGGGTTCGTGGCCCGGTCCCGATCAGGGAAGATCCCACATGCCGCGGAGCGGCTGGGCCCGTGAGCCATGGCCGCTGAGCCTGAGCGTCCAGAGCCGGTGCCCCACAATGGGAGAGGCCGCAACAGTGAGAGGCCAGCGTACCGCAAAAAAAAAAAAAAAAAGGGAGGAGACATGGGGATATATGTATATGTATAGCTGATTCACTTTGTTATACAGCAGAAACTAACACACGATTGTAAAGCAATTATACTCTAATAAAGATGTTTAAAAAAAAATAGGGTGATAAAATATTCGAAATTCCAAAATGCAAAGGAAAAATTATAAACTTAAAGCTCAAACTTTGACTGAAAGTTATATTTTGCAATATTGTTTGTTTCAAAGCCCCTTTTGCACAATTTTAACCGGACAAGTGTGAGAGAAAAGCAGACTGCTATGGAAAAGAACAAAGCAATCATATAGTAAGAAAGCAAGAACAGTGCAATTAAAAAAGAAATGCAGCTGAAAATTTCTCTAATTGCAAATTCTTACACTCCATTTGTACCCCTCTGAGAGTCCACCTTAGTTTGGGTATATTTTAAGCACTCAAGAAATAATTGCCGAACGTAACTGGAAATTAAAGGACTAGGCTACATTAGAAATGGCTGTAGAGAATGTTGAATCAACAGACATTTTTTTTAAATACAGGGGTTTTATAACAACTGAATACAAATCACTCCTTATTACATAAAAGTCAGAATTTATTAAATAGCACATGACCCTGACCCAGAAAATGCCACCAACTTTGAAGGCAGACACCAGTTCAGTCTTTAGAAGAAGGGATAGAAACACTCACACTGTTTTCATTTTTTTCTCAATTACATGTACTTTTGCTAATACAACACAGCTAACACTCTATCATAATTGCATTTGTCCCATGAGAAAACAATAATCTGGGGCATTCATTTTAAAGAATGCAAAGGAATACATTTCAATAAGAATTTTTTTTTTCAGACAGATCTGAAGACTAACTTTTCTCAATTAGTTTTCCAGAAAGTAAATGAAAAAAGAAGGAAGAATAAGGAAAAAATATAACCAGGTGTATTTTTTTTTAATTAAAAGAAAAACCCAACAAACAAAGGAAGAGAGACTGAGGAGACTGCACACTGTGACATAAAATAAAATGTACTATTTCTTAGGATCCTAGAAAGAGTGAGAAAATTATGTACCTTTCAATGTCACTTAGAGAGCAACCAAAACAAGTTAAATCATTTTCTATCCAAAAGTAGACTTGGAAAGATAATTCTAACCATAATAGGTAAAATCTGAAAAAGTAACATGAGTTGTGGAAGACCTAAGCAAATGACAAAAATGACCAATAAAACTCAAAATAATGGAGGCAGACTCGAGTGGTCTTCTTAAGTAAATGGGTAGTACTTTGTCTGGAATGTAGCTGATGACACAATTATTGATCCAATTTTAATGATGATGTGGTCAGCTGAACAAAAAACAAAAATAGTAAGAGCAATAACGTCTCAAAAGTTTATGGTGGCTACTGAGGTCACTAAGAACACCCTGTAATACCCACTGCTCCCTGGAATAATATTTACTTACTGTATTTCTATTCAAAATGCTATATACTCCTGAATAAGTTTCAAAGTAATGAGCTTATTTCCTTTGAAAATGTTCCAAAGAATTTGGACAAGCCATAGCACTTTGGTGTTTGACCCATGCCTGCTCCTTATTTGTGGGCAATAACAAATAATTTAATTCAACCAATATCTCTTAGGCATTACTAAGTTCTAGGCACTGTGCTAGGAACTGCAAACAACACAAGGGTAAATAGGACTCAAATATTGTTGAGTCTGAACTATTTATATGCCCAACCAACAGGAGCATTGTGTTGGAGCTATAAAGGTGGCCCCTGTCTTTATGTGGATTATAGGAGAGTGGAAAAAACTGACATTAAACAAGTCATCACAACAAAGTGTGAGAATGATAATCCCCTCCCTCCAGACTCAAAAGAAAGCAGGCATGCAAACACAAAGCTAAGGTACGGCTGACGTGAGAGATGCTTAAAATAGAGAGAAACGAGTTGTGAAACAGAGTGAAGCAAGGCATTAATTCTAAATGAGGACATTCTGAGGGAAGGAGGATTTGAATAGGCTTAGCAAGATGGATAATGATGGGGGAAGGACATTTGAGACAAAGGGACCAAGTACATAAAGCAGTACCTGTTGAAATGACAGAGACCAGAGGATGGATCAGAAGGTCTAAGGGAGATAGTCAGAAAGCCATGAAAGGTTTTAAAAGCCAAGCCAAGGAACCTGAGTCTATTCTGTAGGCAAGGGAAGGCAAGTAACGTTTTTCGAGTTAAGCAATAATGTGATCAGACCTCTGGTTCAGAAAGAAGTTTTTGGAAAGCTTTTCTGGACCGTTTTAAATACAGAGAGAAATGACTACAAGAACATATACTAAAATATTCACAAAAGTGGTATTTTTGAATGATAACAGGCAATGACCTCTTTGCTTATTGATACTTCCTAAGTGTTTCGCAATCAACATGAATGCCGTCAGTATTTTTTAAAGCAAGTAGTATAATTTTCTGATATATTATATCCATCAATATAAATATACTATTTATTATTACTATTACCTAAATAAGAGGTTGGAGGCAAAAAAAAAAATCTAAAGCCATATTTAACTTTCATTATTGATTAAGCCAAAATGCAGCCATTGGTCTTTGGTCAGGACTTTTACTGAAATTAATTTAAAGCCAAATATTTCCAGCAGCCAGCAAATGATGGCACTTTCCCGAATACCTTGCAGTCTAGTCTTCAAATAGCACTGTGACTCCCTGAGTTACAGGAAGAAGAACCAGTTGGATCACAAATCTGGGAAGTAAAGGAGTTTCTCATCACAAAGCATGAAGGCATCGGGTAAGCACAAGGGCACACTGACTTCCTGGTTTTACAGAATCAAGTCCTGACATAATATATTCCAGGGTGACTAGATGTCTCCCTTTAAAGGGTTCAGTCCCCATTTTTAATAAAAGGCAATCTAGATATAACACTGGTGAAGAAAAGGAGCAGCATCACTTACCTCTCCTGGTATAATATTACTTGCTCTCCACTTGCAGAGGAAAAAAAAAAAAAAAACAGTGAAGGGACTTCTGAGAGATATCATCCTGAAGAATGGGTATCACACACTGAGAATTTTGGTAACTTCAGGGTCACTGGATATTCCACTTTGGTGGTATTATTTTAGTTCTTTTCCCTTAATGTATTAAGAAGTAATTTTGAAAAAAAAATTCTTCCTTTTATGTCCTCTTAGTCTGGTTCCTCTATGACTTAACACCATAGTAGATTAAAATTCATATACTAAAAAAGAAGTTTGATTACTTTTTAAAGAGAGATTTAAAAAAATACCCAAAGAAGAATGATGGTAATATTACATAAACTTCAGGAAAGAAAAGTATGATCACCGTACGGAAAAAAGAAAAAATATATATATACACACTTTTCCTTTAACAAATGGAATATCTGCATTTGTATGGAGTCTCCTGAAGAGAACAAAACAGTCTATTTATATTATGCAATAAAATTTAAATATTCTTCTCTAATCAAAGGTCAAACATAACTCATTAATTGTTGAGTGGAGAGAAGAGTCAATGAAGGCAACTGGCTTAAAGTTAACTTAGGTCTGGTTGGTCAGTCCACATAATCCACAAATCTGCCCTGAACATCTCTGTCTGATTAACCCACCCCACCCTGGGTGGACAGAGCCTAGAAGTTGCTGCAGGTCTGCAGCAGGTCTGTGACCCAGTTTAGGTCAGAGCAATGGACCTCTCACCTGTCAAATGAATGGCACAGGAATGCAATAACCAATAACCAGGCCTAAATAGATCAGAAAGGAAAGCCAACACCACAAGAAACCAAGTGGATCAAGCACTGAGTGAGCTGAAGCATAAAGAGGAAATAAACTGAGCCTTGCAAAATCCTCTGAGCTGGTTTCCAAATTAGCTTTTTACATGGTTTCTCTCAATCACTGGCATGGGTTTACCAGGATCCCTTAAAGAGTCAACACAGGGAAAAACAAACAGGCAGAGGCCCCAGATCAAGCATGTACCAGTGTCTGGCAATTGGTCTTTTTTTGGTAATTACTGAATGAATCCAACTTTTAATTTGAGGACCAAATAAATACATATTTTCTTAGTAAGGGATGTGTGGATGTTAGAAATACCCTCTACCATGCCACTTTCTCCCTTTCAACTAATATTCCCCACAGATAGGTCTTGTTCCCCTAATCCTTTGTTCTTTCATTTCTTAAGCTCTTTCTTCAAAATTAACCTATTCTAGAATCGGCTTCATTATTATGACTAAAAGATACATAAATAATCATTAAAGCTGGAAATTCTATTTACTGATAAATTAACACCAACAACCCTTCCCCCGCAAAAAAAAAAAAAATCCCTACTGCTGAGGATAAGATGGGCACAACTAGATATGAATAAGGTTGGTTAAGCACCATTTCAGGTTGTTACTTTCCTGCTCCATTCACACTAGCCTGCAGTACTAGTTGAGTAAACCAGGTCTTGACCTCTAACTATAACAGTGATGGAAGTGATTGAACTTAGTATTTGGCAGGCAGATGAGAGAAGAAAGCATTAAAGGCAGAAAGACAAATAGGTGTAAACAGATGCTTGCCAAATAGGTGATCCTGAGTTAGACTGCAGAAAGACATGAAATGGCAGACACAGGTATCTATCAGACCATGGTAGGCATCATATACTAAGACAGGAATCTCAGGCTTTATTTGGGGAGCAGTGGTATACTCTTGTACTTAACAAGCAGGGGAGACAGGATGAAACTAGTAAGTTATAGAGCTTACTATGGTGGCAATATGGAGAAAGAGATAAAAAATGAATGAGACTAGGGAGGGGGGAGGGTAAGCTGGGACAAAGTGAGAGAGTGGCATGGACATATATACACTACCAAATGTAAAGCAGATAGCTAGTGGGAAGCAGCCGCATAGCACAGGGAGATTAGCTCGGTGCTTTGTGACCACCTAGAGGGGTGGGATAGGGAGGGTGGGAGGGAGATGCAAGAGGGAGGAGATATGGGGATATATGTATACGTATAACTGATTCACTTTGTTATACAGCAGAAACTAACACACCATTGTAAAGCAATTATACTCCAATAAAGATGTTAAAAAAAAATGAATGAGACTGGAAGAGCAGTACAACAATAGGAAAGAGGAGAATCCTGAAGACCAGGACAAAAGCAGTGGCAGAGAATGGTTAAGAAGATGAAATCATGGAGTGTAATGACATTCGTTACCGCTATGGCACTCCCTCAGCCTGAATGCTCAGCCCCATGCTACCTGTAAAATATCTTCTTACTCTCAAGGTTCAGCTCAAAGGTTTCTTCTCCCATGAAGTCATCTCTTTGAGAACTCTTCCTTTGTTCTCTCACAGCCTTTTGTTTGCTCTGTACGGTCAGGCCACTCAAGGTGGCTGTTCTCTTGCTCTTGGTACATCCCCTGCTCTACCTGCTTCACATACACCCTACCCACATGACGGACCTTCCTACATACTTATCCCACCCCAGCTAAGGAGTGTTCTAACTTTACATCAGAACATCTCCACCTGTTACTTTATTAAAGAGGAGGTGAGGGGTGTGCCCCTCTCCTGGTTTCCCTGGTAACCCTTGAGCCAACCTGACATCAATTCCCCTTGTAACTGGTGGCCGCCCCACTCCCCCCACCAGCAAAGACTGCCACCACGTCCTGCCCATCGTCTGCCACAGTTCCAGGTCCTAGCTTTAGAAAGGTAATGATCCCCCATCATTTAAGCCATTGATGTCTCTGTTGCTGACTCCAGGCTCTCTCTTCAGTGTTGAACTGGGCAAGTACAGGCCTTGTAGGCCTGTGGGGTGCAGCCCAGCATCCTCTTATAGCATTTAGTTCATTCAGCCCTGTGTTAGAGTTAGCCCTTTACATGTGCACTGCCTCAGTTACACCACAAACTCCCTGAAATAGGGTCCTTGGCTGATCCATCCAGTCATTCCCCTTCACCCAAGAACGTCTAGCACGGTACCTTGTACATAATAGTTTGGATGAATAAATAAAGTAATTGAAATGCCTCAAAGAAACACTTTGCTAGCTTTGCATTGCTATAGAGATAATGAAATTCCAGAGTGAAGAGCAAGCATAAAATGGTGAGGAGCAACTGGACTAACTTCAGAAAACCCAAACTAAGCTATAGAGAAAAAAAGGAGTAATTGGAACATGAGATATTTCTTAGTAAGCACTGACATTTTTTTCTTTATCGAAATATTTCTCTGTGCATCTCCCTGCAAATCATGACAATAGTAAAAGAGATCCAAGGCCATTTTACTTGTAAACTGAAACAAACAAACAAAAAAACTGGCATTATACAAAGACAATTGTGATTCACTGAGAAAAATAAAATGTTTTACCCCTCCCCTCCCTCCACTTCAACATTAAAATGGAAAAAGAAAATTCCCTAGTTAGCAATAAACACAAGCCCTTGGGGCTCCAGAAGAGTCTAGTTATGAGGGAAGAGGGGGAAGTGGCAAAGATACAGCTTCTCTCTTTTAATTACAACTTTACCACCAAGGAAAGGAACTACGTTTATCTTCCCCAATATTAACCGAAGAGGAGGCTGAATACTAAGCCATTCATTAACAACTTATCAGGCATTTTGGATCTCATAATTGAGAAGGGGTGAAACACAAAAGGAGAACCATCTAGGGTTAATGGCTTCCTAAGAATTCCTCAGTATTAATACCACTCCCCTTAAATCCCTTTGAGGATAGCTACTTAGATGCTGAGAGAAAATAATTGAACAATTTCATGGTGACATTAAACAGCAGCTCATTATTGACCTCAATATGAATAGCAATAAAGATGGAGAGAACAACATATGCTCTATACAGTGAGTGTGGGCAGGATTCAAATCCTAATGCCTTTAAGTCCAGCAAGGAAGGAGCACATGAGAAAACCGCTTAATAATCATACAAAGTCTATCTGCTTTCTATCGCAGAGCTGGACATTTTCATATTACCTCTGCTAATTGACTGCACTGAAATGATAGGACCACTTTCTGCAGCAAAAAACTCTCAGATTTGCACCTATCTAGGAATTGACCAATTTGGTAATGCCACTCGTTTCCTAAAAGGGCATTTCAATTGGCCAAACCAAAGTGAAGTGTTGTGCAATTTTCTGTATAATCAGCATTAACAGCAGCTAAAGAAAGACTGGTCTTCAACTCAGAAAGCATGCTGCCAACTATAGAGGTTATAGCTGCTACTCCCTCTCCCGTCCTTTTATATCTTGGATCTGACTATATGAGCAGAGCTGGAGACACTTACTCAGACTGTTCTGATTCTTCTTTAGACAACTCTGAAGTCTGGGTGTGCAAATAGAGAGAGGCTGTTTGGTTTTTAACTGGCTCCCCTGAGTATCTGTCCCCACAAAATAGATCATTCAGAGTCAATTCAGTAGCCCCCCTTATCCACGGGGAATACGTTCTCAGATCCCCAGTGGATGGCTGAAACCGTAGACAGTACCAAACACTACACTATTCTTTCCTATATATACATACCTATGATAAAGTTTAATTTATAAATTAGGCATAGTAAAATATTAACAACAATAACTAATAATAAAATAGAACAATTATAACAATATACTGTAATAAATGTGGTTTCTCTCTTTCTCTCTCAGAATATCTTATTGCACAGGTTCAATGTCTTTTCCATCTTAACCAAGCACTTATCAGGCATTGAGGCCATAATATTTGCAGTTTGAGGTGTGACAGCAAAAACTAGCATGAATTTCTTTTTCCTTCTTCCCAATTTCAGAATAGAAGATTCTTCCTTATCACATCCTCAGCATACAATTTTATTCTCTTCCCTTATTAAGTCAAGAGCTTTTACCTTTTCACTTAAAGAAAGCACTTTACAGCTTCTCTTTGGTATATCCAAATTGCCAGCATCACTACTTCTGTGCTTTGGGGCCATTATTAAGTGAAATAAGGGCAGTTGATCTGATAACATAGAGGACTAAGTGACTAACAGGTAGGATACGCGGGGCAAAGGGATGATTCACGTCCTACGCGGGATGGAGCAGGAAGGCCGGAGATTTAACCACGCTACTCAGAACGGTGCACAATTTAAAATTGATCAATTGTTCATTGCTAGAATTTTCCATTTAATATTTTCAGACTGGGGTTGACCATGGGTAACTGAAACCATGGAAACAAAATCAAGGATAAGGGGGCCTACTGTATTTAGAACACTTGCATATTAAAATGTGTATTAAAGGAAATTCTAGAGAAAAAGGAAATAAAAAATACTACCAAAGTGACTTAACTAGTAATCGTATAACTAAACTCACTATCTTCCCTGACCTGTTCTTGCTGTTGCATTCTCTAACACAGATGCTCCACCATTCACCTGATTGCCCACCCCAGAGCTGGTATTGCCCTTGGTTAGATTCCTATATTGGCCCCCTTACTGGTGTCTCACCCACCCCATCTGCCCACCACAAATATGTCTACCTAAGCAATCTAGCTAATTAACAAATCTCACCCTTTAATGGCTGAAGCCCCTTACTCCAGTTGAAGACCTACCTCTCCTGTTTGTTGCCATTCTCTTTATTCTCATCTCCTGGTCTCTCCACCCTCTCTAACATCATTCTACATTAACCGTTACTGAACTAAATACTTATAGTTACACACTCATCTTGTAGTGCCAGGCCTCCTGCATTTGCGTATATTCTTCCCTCAGCTATGAATGTCCATCCCTACTTGGCCCACTTGGAAAGCTTCTCTTTAGCCTCAATACTTTGCCTAGGTTATCACTGGCTCTGTAAATTCCTTCCACAAAACTACCCACATAAGCAATACTAGCAGTCCTTTTTCCTTCTTTTTTTTTTTTTGGAGTATTCCTGCATCTTGTGCACAGTTCTTTGATCGCATTTATCCTACCATATTATGAGCACGTATTTCCTGTTCTCCTCTACAAAATGGTGAGCTGTTCAAGTGCTTCTCCTGAAGTCAAAGAGTGATGAGAAACATGGGCTCTGGAGCTCCCAGATTTCAAATCCTGCACCACTCCTTATCTAACCTCTCTGTGACTCAGTGTCCTCAATTGTAAAATGAAGATCAGGTCAATATATACCTTAGACAGCTATGGTGAGGATTAGAAAATCTGATTTCTGTAAAGCATAATCAATGTTTAATGAATGTTATTTACCAGATTGAAAAATCAATGCCATTCATATTTCAGTTCCAGTGGAGACATGGTAAAGATCTAGACATGATAGTTGAACTGGACTGCAAAAACTGACTTGGAGAAAGATAGTAAAGTTCATTCCAATAGAAACACTCTGGCAGTGGTGGATGCTGGATTTTGTGAGCCATTTAAGCAGCAAACAGTCTTTCAAGAGCCCTAATACCTACACGTCTCCATTAACTCCTTCCAGTACTGCTATTCTGTGTCTTTTCAAACTTTGATTCTCAAGCACATTCATCCCGGGACTTCCCTGATGGCGCAGTGGTTAAGAATCCGTCTGCCAATGCAGGGGACACGGGTTTGAGCCCTGGTCCGGGAAGATCCCACATGCCGCAGAGCA
Organism: Phocoena sinus; assembly: GCF_008692025.1. Taxonomy (NCBI): domain Eukaryota; kingdom Metazoa; phylum Chordata; class Mammalia; order Artiodactyla; family Phocoenidae; genus Phocoena; species Phocoena sinus. The sequence goes on along the minus strand of NC_045771.1, from coordinate 62,826,085 downwards.
CCTAAGCCTGTGTGCCACAACTACTGAGCCTGCGCGCCATAACTACTGAAGCCCACGTGCCTAGAGCCCTGCTCTGCAACAAGAGAAGCCACCGCAACGAGAAGCCCATGCACCACATCGCAATGCAATGAAGGGTAGACCCTGCTTGCCATAACTAGAGAAAGCCCACGCGCAGCAACAAAGACCCAACACAGCCAAAAATAAAAATAAATAAATAAATTTATATTTTTAAAAAAACAACATTCATCCTTTCTAAGGTCTTATTTTCATACCAATGCTGTCTTTCTTGTCCTGAACAGAACTTCCCCAGGTAAGTTAGAAAGAGCTAATGAGCTTAATTACTAATTCAGCAGGAAATAACTTCCCAATCTCAGCTTTGCTGCTCATCTTGGAAAAAACATAATTTCATGAGTCCTTAACCTTACCTAACTTTATATCATTATATCAAAGAAATAATACAAGATCCCCAGGAAAAATTGTGTAATGTTTAAGTGGATACACATACATACCATTTGTCTTTCCTGTGATATGCATGCCACAGACATGTCAAACTTATAAACTAAGATTTTTAAGTTGTGAGTGTTAATACAATATTAATTTATAAATTAATTCATCTGAGTAGCTTAAAAATCATTGAATCTATTACTTATCTGTCCTCATAATAACCTTTTAAGAATAAACAACACATTGTAAAACTGAGCCACGAATGGGTACATGACCCATTAAAAGCAGTGGTGAAGGGTAGTCTTTGTTCAATGCTCTTTTTTAGGACATGAAATTTAAAATTCAAAAGAAAAACAGCTCTGCCAAAAAACACAACAAAAAACTAAGCTCAACTAAATACACTCTAGAATCAGTAGATGTGAGTTATACCTTCACAAATTGTGGAAAGTTCCAGCATTAGAAATTCAATTTTACTAAACACCTTCCAAATACCTAGCAGATTAAGTCAATATCTTATACCCAATTACCAATTTATAATTACAGTGTTTAATAGGTTTCCTCAATATAGACTAAATTATGAAATCCCCACATACATATATTTTTTAAAATGTTAGACAATTTCACTAAATTATTTCCAAATGGTTGTCATTTTTCAGCTTTTCAACTTGTGGTAAATATGACTTTAACATCCATTTTTTTCTCAAGTCAAAAATAAATTATTATTTGTAAATCCAATCACATTTTTTAAACGTACTAAAATTCAGTTCATGCATTCTTTAAATCCATATTTGTCTTTATTTTCTTGTACTGGGGTTTCTCAAAATGAGATAACTCTAAATTCTTAAAATCAAAGGTTCCTCTTTATACCACAAAAAAACTTAGTATTGTTACAGATATACGTATGTTTACAAGAAGATTGTGATGATGTTGCAATTAAAAAATTGAGGCCAAATAATCCACCAGCGTGACCTTTAAGTTCTACTTAATGGTGTATAAGTTAAAAGCTTGTTTTTGTTAACCTAGGTAGCTTTTAGTCAGGTTCTTGAATTCTGGAGTTTTACCTAGGGCTACCTCATCTTTTGGCTTCTTTGCTTCCTGCCTTGCTAATTAATGGAAATACATACTCAGCCAGCAGCAAATTCATGAAGTTTATTCCCCATGAAAACCTAATGAAAAGGCTGTGCCTCCACAAGACAATAATTTGTTTAAATTTGGAAGTGCCAAGTGGAAACAGTATTGATTCTTTGGGGACATCAGGGCTCTATTAAGTACAATCTTCCTTCACTGAACCTCAGTAAAGTCAAGTCGTCTTCCAAAGAAATACAACTAGCTACCAACTCTCCCTTGAGAAGACTCACTGAGACCAAAACAAACTTCATTTCTCTTCCCATCAGTCCTTGCTATCATTTTGTGGAAATCAGCTGCTGAGGTCAGAACCTATTCAATTTATTTTTTTCATGGTCTTGTCCCACAAACAAGCAAAGAGGAACATATTTTTAAACTTGAATGGCTGCTTTATAGGCACGTAGACTATGCATCTATACTGCTGAGGTAACTAGTTAAGAAAATATGCTTTCTTCGTTTCTAGACTTCTAAACTGGGTAATAATGTTAACTCCCTTCTCCAGCTGGTCAAGGCAGTTATCTTCTCCAGCTGTTTACCATTTTTAACAATAACATACTCCTGCATGTCTGAAATATGGGAAACTTCAAAACAGCCCTTTCATGTCCCTATCCAGAACAAACATCAAAAAAATTTCCTCTTTCTGCAAATACCAGAAAGTGAAATAGACTTATTGCAAAACTACCGTAGCTTGTGGGCGTGTCATTTCATTTTTATCCCCTTATGCTTACATTTACCATTCAAGCAAATGTGGAGGTGGAGATGGTAGTCCAGTAAAACATATGACTCTAAAGGCAGATAGTCATTAGGGATCTTGAAGAAGTCCAGCCTCAGAGGAACCCTTTTAAAAGAAATTCCCTAAACCAGTGGACTTCACAATTTGTTGCTATCATACCCTCCAAAAGAATTTTGAAACATTGTATCCACTCACATATTTTTAAGTTGACATCTTAAAATTTTATCAAAAGCTGAAGTGTTTGTAAAAGATATGTATTCTGGCATGTGACATATTGTATATCTGCTTTAAATATACTTTTCATCAAATCCTCAGTACTATGTAGTTTAAGTCCTTTGATTTACAGAAAATGTCTGCGTAACCAGTACCTTAAATAACAAAACTAACATCTCCACTTGTAACTCAGTAAAAAGTGACAAAAAGAAAAAAAAAAAAAGTCAGTTCTCATTGTTAAAACAATCAGCTATATTCTAGATGTTAATACCCCTGTGACAACTTTGTCACATCTGAATTTTAATTTTAAGGTAACTAGGGAGAGAGGTGGAGAGACAGAGAGACAGCAAGACAGACTGTCTACCTACATATTATTTAACGATTACCAATCATTTCAAGCATTTTCCATTTATTTACTCATTTTTTAGGTTTTAAAAGCTCCTACGTCCACCTTTAATAGACTCCACAGGCAAACAAGAAATTAAAGAAATCCCCCGTGGTCTAGGGGACTAAAGGGCAATTTATCTCACAAAGGAAGAGAAATAAACTTTTTTGTGTTTTACAAGATTTGCATGTGAAAACGCATAAAATGACACTAATTCTATAAATGTGACATAAGAGTTGCACCTAGAATTTTAATCATTTTTCTAATCAGTCTTCAGGGCAGCATTTTAGGGGATTAAATTATGTTGGCAATAGAAATACGATTGCTGTGTATTCCCCAAAACTTACAGTTCTGAGTCACTTCAGATAAACTGTTTGAAGGACAATTAAGCCACTTTTGAATGCCTGCTACAAGCCCATCATTGCTATAGAGGGAAATAAGACATACAGAAGAAAGAGTGTCTTCCTCTGAGAAACAAGCAATCTGATTTGGGGACTAGGATTTATACACCAGAAACAATTAGGAAATCATTCCAGGAACCCAACAGGATTGTTAATGCTATGAGTTATTTGGATTAAAAACATGGAACTTGAGATCCAATTCTGGTTATAAATTACTTCTCACTGATCTCAGCTTCCTTGTCAGTTAAACACGGACAACCAGGACAGGGACAGGCAAGCTACAGCCCATGGGCCAAATCCTGCCCAGAGCCTGTTTTTGTATGCTCTGTGAGCTAAGAATAGTTCTCAAATTTTTAAATGGTTAAGTAAGTTTTTTAAAGAATATTTGATAATATTTTTAAAATATATAACATTCAAATTTCAGTGTCCAGAAATAAAGTTTTATCAGAACACAGCCACACCCATTTATTTACATATTGTGTATAGCTGCTTTTTTGTTAAAACAGCAAAGTTGAATAGTTGCAACAGAGGTCATATGTCCTACAAAACTTATAATACTTTCTATCAGGCTCTTTACAGAAAACTTTGCTGAGACCCTTGTTGTACAGAATTAAAAGAAATAATATGGGAGGACCTTCAAGATGGCGGAGGAGTAAGACGTGGAGATCACCTTCCTCCCCACAAATATATCAGAAATACATCTACATGTGGAACAACTCCTACAGAACACCTACTGAACGCTGGCAGAAGACCTCAGACCTCCCAAAAGGCAAGAAACTCCCCCACGTACCTGGGTAGGGCAAAAGAAAAAGGGAAAAACAGAGACAAAAGAATAGGTACGGGACCTGCACCAGTTGCGGGGAGCTGTGAAGGAGGAAAAGTTTCCACATACTAGGAAGCCCCTTGGCGGGCGGAGACTGCGGGTGGCGGAGCGGGGGAGCTTCGAAGCCGCGGAGGAGAGCACAGCAACAGGGGTGCGGAGGGCAAAGAGGAGAAACTCCCGCACAGAGGATCGGTGCCGACCAGCTCTCACCAGCCCGAGAGGCTTGTCTGCTCACCCGCCGGGGCGGGCGGGGCTGCGAGCTGAGGCTCAGGCTTCGGTTGGATCCCAGGGAGAGGACTGGGGTTGGCGGCGTGAACACAGCCTGCAGGGGCGTAGTGCACCACAGCTAGCCGGGAGGGAGTCCGGGGAAAGGTCTGGAACTGCCTAAGAGGCAAGAGACAGTTGCTTCGGGGTGCGTGAGGAAAGGGGATTCAGAGCACCGCATAAATGAGCTCCAGAGACAGACGCGAGCCGCGGGTATCAGCGCGAGCCGCAGAGACGGGCATGAGACGCTAAGGCTGCTGCTGCCGCCACCAAGAAGCCTGTGTGTGAGCACAGGTCACTCTCCACACCTCCCCTCCCAGGAGCCTGCGCAGCCCGCCACTGCCAGGGTCCCGTGATCCAGGGACAACTTCCCCATGAGAACACACGGAGCGCCTCAGGCTGTTGCAATGTCAAGTTGGCCTCTGCCGCCGCAGGCTCGCCCTGCATCCGTACCTATCCCTCCCCCGGCCTAAGTGAGCTAGAGCCTCTGAAGCAGCTGCTCCTTTAACCTCGTCCTGTCTGGGTGAAGAACAGAGGCCCTCAGGTAACCTACACACAGAGGCAGGGCCAAACCCAAAGCTGAACGCCAGGAGCTGTGCGAACAAAGAAGAAAAAGGGAAATTTCTCCCAGCAGCCTCAGGAGCAGCGGATTAAACCTGCACAATCAACTTGATGTACGCTGCATCTGTGGAATACCTGAATAGACAGCAAATCATCCCAAAACTGAGGCTGTGGACTTTGGGGGCAACTGTAGACTTGGGGTTTGCTTTATGCATCTAATTTTATGTTTATCTTAGTATAGTATTTAGAGCTTATTATCATTGGTAGATTTGTTTATTGATTTGGTTGCTCTCTTCCTTTATATATATATATATATATATATATATATATATATATATATTCTTTTCCTTTTTCTCTTTTTGTGAGCATGTATGGATATGCTTCTTTGTGTGATTTTGTCTGTATAGGTTTGCATTTACCATTTGTCCTACTGTTCTGTCTGTCCATTTTTTTTCTTAGTATAGTTTTTAGCACTTGTTATCATTGGTGGATTTGTTTATTGCTTTGGTTGCTGTCTTATTTTTTAATTACTTTTTTATTTATATTATTTTAATAATATATATTTTTTATTTTAATAACTATTTTTTTTAATTTATTTTTTTTCTTTTCTCCCTTTTCTTCTGAGCTGTGTGGCTGACAGGGCCTTGGTGGTTGGCCAGGTGTCAGGCCTGAGTCTCTGAGGTGGGAGAGCCGATTTCCAGACATTGGTCCACCAGAGACATCCCGGCCCCTCGTAATATCAATCAGCGACAGCTCTCCCAGAGATCTCTGTCTCAACACTAAGACCCAGCTCCACTCAACGACCAGCAAGCTTCAGTGCTGAACACCCCGTGCCAAACAACTAGAAAGACAGGAACACAACCCCACCCATTAGCAAAGAGGCTGCCTACAATCACACTAAGTTCACAGACACCCCAAAACACACCACTGGACGCAGTCCTGCCCACCAGAAAGACAAGATCCAGCCTAATCCACCAGAACACAGGCACCAGTCCCCTCCACCAGGAAGCCTACACAACCCACTGAACCAACCTTACCCACTGGGAGCAGACATCAAATACAATGGTAATTACGAACCTGCAGCCTGTGAAAAGGAGACCGCAAACACAGTAAGATGAGCGAAATGAAAAGAAAAAGAAATACACAGCAGATGAATAAGAAAGGTAAAAACCCACCAGAACAAACAAATGAGGAGGAAATAGGCAGTCTACCTGAAAAAGAATTCAGAGTAATGATAGTAAAGATGATCCAAAATCCTGGAAATAGAATGGAGAAAATACAAGAAACATTTAAAAAGGACCTAGAAGAGGGCTTCTCTGGTGGCGCAGTGCTTGGGAGTTCGCCTGCCGATGCAGGGGACACGGGTTTGTGCCCCGGTCCGGGAAGATCCCACATGCTGCGGAGCGGCTGGGCCCGTGAGCCTTGGCCGCTGAGCCTGCGCATCCGGAGCCTGTGCTCCGCAGCGGGAGAGGCCACAACAGTGAAAGGCCCGCGTACCACAAAAAAAAAAAAAAAAAAGACCTAGAAGAACTAAAGAGCATACAAACAATGAGGAACAAAACAATAAATGAAATTAAAAATTCGCTAGAAGGAATCAATAGCAGAATAACTGAGGCAGAAGAACGGATAAGTGACCTGGAAGATAAAATACTGGAAATAACTACCACAGAGCAGAATAAAGAAAAAAGAATGAAAAGAATTGAGGACAGTATCAGAGACCTCTGGGACACATGAAATCCACCAACATTCCAATTATAGAGGTCCCAGAAGAAGAAGAGAAAAAGAAAGGGACTGAGAAAACATTTGAAGAGATTATAGTTGAAAACTTCCCTAATATGGGAAAGGAAAGAGTCAATCAAGTCCAGGAAGCACAGAGAGTCCCATACAGGATAGATACAAGGAGAAACACGCCTAGACACGTATTAATCAAACTATCAAAAATTAAATACAAAGAAAAAATATTAAAAGCAGCAAGGGAAAAACAACAAATAACAGAGAAGAGAATCCCCATAAGGTTAACAGTGGATATTCAGCAGAAACTCTGCAAGCCAGAAAGGTGTGGCAGGACATATTTGAGTGATGAAAGGGAAAAACCTACACCCAAGATCACTCTACCCAGCAAGGATCTCATTCAGATTTGATGGAGAAATTAAAATCTTTACAGAGAAGCAAAAGCTAAGAGAATTCAGCACCACCAAACAAGCTTTACAACAAATGCTAAAGGAACTTCTCTAGGCAGGAAACACAAGAGAAGGAAAAGACCAAAAATAACAAACCCAAAACAATTAAGAAAATGGTAATAGGAATATACATATCAATAATTACCTTAAATATAAATGGATTAAATGCTCCAACCAAACGACATAGACTGGCTGAATGGATACAAAAACAAGACCCATCTATATGCTGTCTACAAGAGACCCACTTCAGAACTAGGGACACATACAGACTGAAAGTGAGGGGATGGAAGAAGATATTCCATGCAAATGGAAATCAAAAGAAAGCTGGAGTAGCAATTCTCATATCAGACAAAACAGACTTTAAAATAAAGACTATTACAAGAGACAAAGAAGGACACTACATAATGATCAAAGGATCAATCCAAGCAGAAGACATAACAATTGTAATTGTTTATGCACCCAACATAGGAGCACCTCAATACATAAGGCAAATGGTAATAGCCATAAAAGGGGAAATCGACAGCAATACAATCATAGTAGGGGACTTTAACACCACACTTTCACCAGTGGACAGATGATGCAAAATGGAAATAAATAAGGAAACATAAGCTTTAAATGACACATTAGACAAGATGGACTTAACTGATATTTATAGGACATTCCATCTAAAAACAACAGAATACACTTTCTTCTCAATTGCTCATGGAACATTCTCCAGGATAGATCATATCTTGGGTCACAAATCATGGTTTGGTAAATTTAAGAAAATTGAAATCGTATCAAGTATCTTTTGTGACCACAACGCTATAAGACTAGATATCAATTACAGGAAAAAAACTGTAAAAAATACAAACACATGTAGGCTAAATAATAAACTACTAAATAACCAAGAGATCACTGAAGAAATCAAAGAGGAAATCCAAAAACACCTAGAAACAAATGACAATGAAAACACAACAACCCAAAACCTATGGGATGCATCAAAAACAGTTCTAAGAGGGAAATTTATAGCAATACAATCCTACCTCAAGAAACAACTCAAATAAACAACCTAACCATACACCTAAAGCAATTAGAGAAAGAACAAAAAAGACCCCAAAGTTAGCAGAAGGAGACAAACCATAAAAATCAGATCAGAAATAAATGAAAAAGAAATGAAGGAAATGATAGCAAAGATCAATAAAACTAAAAGGTGGTTCTTTGAGAAGATAAACAAAATTGATAAACCATTAGCCAGACTCATCAAGAAAAAAAGGGAGAAGACTCAAATCGGTAGAACTAAAACTGAAAAAGGAGAAGTAACCACGGACACTGCAGAAATACAAAGGATCATGAGAGATTACTACAAGCAACTATATGCCAATAAAATGGACAACCTGGAAAAATGGACAAATTCTTAGAAAAGCACAACCTTCCAAGCCTGAACTGGGAAGTAACAGTAAATATAAACAGACCAATCACAAGCACTGAAATTGAAAATGTGATTAAATATCTGCCAACAAACAAAAGCCCAGGACAGAAGGCTTCACAGGTGAATTCTATCAAACATTTAGAGAAGAGCTAACACCTATCCTTCTCAAACTCTTCCAAAATATAGCAGAGGGAGGAACACGCCCAAACTCATTCTATGAGGCCACCATCAGCCTGATACCAAAACCAAACAAAGATGTCACAAAAAAAGGAAACTACAGGCCAATATCACTGATGAACATATATGCAAAAATCCTCAGCAAAATACTAGCAAACAGAATACAACAGCACAGGGCTTCCCTGATGGCACAGTGTTTAAGGATCCACCTGCCAATGCAGGGAACACGGGTTCGAGCCCATCTGGGAAGATCCCACATGCCGCGGAGCACCTAAACCCATGCACCACACCTACTGAAGCCTGCATACCTAGGGCCCGTGCTCCACAAGAGAAGCCACCACAGTGGGAAGCCCGCGCACCACAACGAAAAGTAGCCCCCACTCGCAGCAACTAGAGAATGCCCACACCCAGCAACAAAGACCCAATGCAGCCAAAAATAACTAAATAAAATTTTTAAAATAATAATAAATATTAAAAAAAAAACGAATACAACAGAACATTAAAAGGATCATACACCATGATCAAGTGGGGTTTATCCCAGGAATGCAAGGATTCCTTAATATATGCAAACCAATCAATGTGATAAACCATATTAACAAATTGAAGGAGAAAAACCATACGATCATTTCAATAGATGCAGAAAAAGCCTTCAACAAACTTCAACACCCATTTATGATAAAAACGCTCCAGAAAGCTGGCATAGAGGGAACCTACCTCAACATAATAAAGACCATATATGACAAACCCAGAGCCAACATCGTTCTCAATGGTGAAAAACTGAAACTATTTCCTCTAAGACCAGGAACACGACAAGGTTACCCACTCTCACCAGTATTATTCAAGATAGTTTTGGAAGTTTAGCCACAGCAATCAGAGAAGAAAAAGAAACAAAAAGAATCCAGGGCTTCCCTGGTGGTGCCATGGTTGAAAATCTGCCTGCTAATGCAAGGGACATGGGTTCGAGCCCTGGTATGGGAGGATCCCACATGCTGCGGAGCAACTAGGCCCGTGAGCCACAACTACTGAGCCTGTGCGTCTAGAGCCTGTTCTCCACAACAAGAGAGGCCACGATAGTGAGAGGCCCACACACCGCGACGAAGAGTGGCCCCCACTTGCCACAACTAGAGAAAGCCCTCGCACAGAAACAAAGACCCAACACAGCAAAAATAAATTAATTAATTAATAAACTCCTACCCCCAACATCTTCTTTAAAAAAAAAAAACAGAATCCAAATCAGAAAAGAAGAAGTAAAGCTGTCACTGTTTGCAGATGACATGATACTATATACAGAGAATATTAAAGATGCTACCAGAAAACTACTAAAGCTAATCAATTAATTTGGTAGAGTAGCAGGACACAAAATTAATGCACAGAAATCTCTTTCATTCCTATACACTAATGATGAAAACTCTGAAAGAGAAATTAAGGAAACACTCCCATTTACCATTGCAACAAAAAGAATAAAATACTTAGGAAAAAACCTACCTAAGGAGACAAAGACCTGTATGCAGAAAACTATAAGACACTGATGAAAGAAATTAAAGATTATACAAACAGATGGAGAGATATACCATGTCCTTGGATTAGAAGAATCATCATTGTGAAAATGATTATACTACCCAAAGCAATCTAGAGATCCAGTGCAATCTCTATCATTTTTCACAGAACTAGGACAAAAAAATTTCACAATTTGTATGGAAACACAAAAGACCCCACATAGCCAAAGCAACCTTGAGAAACAAAAACAGAACTGGAGGAATCAGGCTCCCAGACTTCAGACTATACTACAAAGCTACAATAATCAAGACAGTGTGATACTGGCACAAAAACAGAAATATAGATCAATGGAACAGGATAAAAAGCCCAGAGATAAACCCACGCACATATGGTCACCTTATCTTTGATAAAGGAGGCAAGAATATACAATGGAGAAAAGGCAGCCTCTTCAATAAGTGGTGCTGGGAACACTGGACAGCTACATGTAAAAGAATGAAATTAGAATACTCCCTAACACTGTATACAAAAATAAACTCAAAATGGATTAAAGACCTAAATGTAAGGCCAGACACTATAAAACTCTTAGAGGAAAACATAGGCAGAACACTCTGTGACATAAATCACAACAAGATCCTTTTTGACCCACCTCCTAGAGAAATGGAAATAAAACAAAAATAAACAAATGGGACCTAATGAAACTTCAAAGCTTTTGCACAGCAAAGGAAACCATAAACAAGACGAAAAGACAACCCTCAGAATGGGAGAAAATATTTGCAAATGAAGCAGCTGACAAAGGATTAATCTCCAAAATTTACAAGCAGCTCATGCAGCTCAATATCGAAAAAACAAACAACCCAATCCAAAAATGGGCAGAAGACCTAAACAGACATCTCTCCAAAGAAGATATACAGATTGCCAACAAACACATGAAAGGATGTTCAACATCACTAATCATTAGAGAAATGCAAATCAAAACTACAATGAGGTATCAGCTCACACCAGTCAGAATGGCCATCATCAAAAAATCTACAAACAATAAATGTTGGAGAGGGTGTGGAGAAAAGGGAACACTCTTGCACTGTTGGTGGGAATGTAAATTGATACAACCACTATGGAGAACAGTATGGAGGTTCCTTAACAAACTAAACATAGAACTACCGTATGATCCAGCAACCCCACTACTGGGCATGTACCCTGAAAAAACCATAATTCAAAATAGTCATGTACCACAATGTTCATTGCAGCACTATTTACAATAGCCCGGACATGGAAGCAACCTAAATATGCATCAACAGATGAATAGATAAAGAAGATGTGGCACATATATACAATGGAATATTACTCAGCCATTAAAAGAAACGAAATTGAGTTATTTGTAGTGAGGTGGATGGACCTAGAGTCTGTCATACAGAGTGAAGTAAGTCAGAAAGAGAAAAACAATTACCGTATGCTAACACATATATTTGGAATCTAAAAAAAAAAAGTGATTCTGAGGAACCTAGAAGCAGAGCAGGAATAATGACACAGATGTAGAGCATGGACTTGAGGACACAGGGAGGAGGAATGGTAAGCTGGGACGAACTGAGAGAGTGGCATGTACATATTTACACTACCAAATGTAAAATAGATAGCTAGTGGGAAGCAGCTGCATAGCACAGGGAGATCAGCTTGGTGCTTTGTGACCATCTAGAGGGGTGGGATAGGGAGGGTGGGAGGGAGGCACAAGAGAGAGAGGATATTGGGATATATGTATACGCATAGCTGACTCACTTGTTATAGAGCAGAAACTAACACACCATTGTAAAGCAATTATACGCCAATAAAGATGCTAAAACAAAATATAGAAATAATATGAATGAAATGGTTAACACAGAACCTGGCATATAAGCACTCAATAAATAGTAAATATTATGATTCTCTTGTAAGAAGCTGTAATTTGAACCAAATGTACAACTTCAAGAAACAACTTTTTTTATTTCTAGAAGAGACTTATTTGAAGAAATATTACAACATATAAAAACTACATAAAGTCTTAATTCCCACTCATACAGCGGTAAATTTGATATAATGCATAATAAAATACTTTTAAAATCCAGAATGCACAAAGTACTGCTTAGTTTGATCACTAAGTCATTAATTGATAAGCAAAGGTAAACAAGGCTACAAAAGGCATGACTTACCCATTAAGTAACTGGCCATTAAGTTCCTTTAAAAAATGGAAATATTGGCCTGGTCTAACTTATAACCATGCAAACACAGATAGAGCCTGTCATGCGTGCATAGTGGAGAACTGACTGCCAGAGGAATCATTGCTCTATCATCTATTCCATAACATTTGAGTGGATGGAGACACATGATGTCCCGTCTGCTAAGGACACTCTTCCCTCTGCTTATCCCAGGCTCTCTCCTTTCCACCCATCAAGTCTTCCCTTAAATATCGCTTCCTCAATCACTCCATCCTAGCATCCCCTTTGTTTCCTTCATAGCACATTTATAATTATATATTTAGGGAGCCACTTGCTTACGAGTATCTGTCTCCTCCATTAGATTCTTAACTCCAAGAGAAAAGCAATAAATCTGTCTCTGTCGCCATTATATGCTCAGCTCCTAGAAGACTGAAAAGTGACCTGGTGAATAAATGCTTGGAACCCTGGAAGTCACCTTTAAAGGACAACTTGTCCTCAAACATAATGAAGTGCAACTGAAGGTACTATGGGAAAAACAACAAAAACAGCCCTTTTATTCTTTCTTCCAACCCAGAATCAGAAAAATACGTTTATTAGTTGTTAGCGAACTTTCAAAATGAACAACAAAAGTATTTTGAGTACCTGCTATATTCAAGACACTATTCTAGACACCAGAGAAATATAAGTTTTACAAGCTAAAGTGCTGACTCTCCAGAACTACACAGGACAAACACAAAATCCTAATACAACGCAGACTTTGAAAACGATAATAATGGAAGTACAAAATGTTATAGGGTTAAGAGAGGAGAAGAATGCTTATTTTGGCTGGAGAGGTATAGAAAGTGTTGTTGGAGGAGATGGAATTTAATCTGGATCTTAAAGCATTATTAAAACTTCAAAAGGCAATTAGGAGGAATAGCCTGTTTTCAGTCCAACAAGAGAAAAGACACATTTGGGAAAGTACAGACTGTGTTCAGTACCATCTGAGCCATTTTAGTCAACTAAGGAAAAGTGATGGTTAAAAATGTGGTTTCTAGAATCAAACAGTTTGAGTACCAATCCTAAATTCACCACTTACTAGCTCTGTGTCATTGGGTATATTACTCTACCTCAGTTCTCTCATCAGCAAAATTGGAATAATAATATTACCCTCCTCAAATTGTTCTTGAGAAGGTCAATTAAGATAAAACACAGGAAGATAAAACACAAGTCTTATCTCATGGTAAGAGCTTAACAAATGTTATCTTTCATTGTTCTGATTATCTTTCCTTAGTACCTTACCTGTGAGAAATACTATCCTGTTCTTTCCTTTTTGCTTTCCTCATGCTATTCTGAACTAAGCTATTCCCTGGCAGCAAATTAAACATTTCTGAAACAGCATGAGCACTTTAAAGCTCTTGGGGCACCATTGTGTACAGAAGCAATATCTAATTGAATAGTAGCCTAATAGCCTCAGAAAGTTGCTGCAATTTTTTTTAAAAAGTTGAGTTAAAAATAGGATCAGTTCAGGCAGTGAGAGAACGAGCTTTATGAGTGGCCTTGACATTCTTCCTCAACACTCTTTAAAAGTCACATATCTAAACCCACCCCAGTACTTGTCTCTCTAGTGATGCTAGATATCGTCTCAGTTACCCCAAAATGTCATTTCAGTGTTAGGATCCAAGCTGTTTTCCAGCAGGGTCAATCTACAACTATGAAAAGAAAAGTGAAGCTTTAATGTTGGGTCAAACCTTCAGGTTTACTGCCACTTGTCAGGGCCTCTCAGTGCTCAGAACTTTTCTGCTATGATGGAAATGTTCTAAATCTGCACTGTTGAATATAATGCCCTCTAGCCCTGATAATTCCACAGTTGAAATGTGACTAGTGCAACGGGAACTGAATTTTTATTTTACTTAATTTTAATAAAGCTCAATAGACACATGTGACTAGTGGCTACTTATTGGACAGTACAGATGGAATGCTAGCCCTGCCATCAATACATTTGTCCTTTCCACGAATATATTCCTTAACCACTACCAGCCAGCCTCAGTTGCACATTTTAAAAGCATTCCTCTGAGAACCCTTGAAGATCTTCCGTCAAGATCCCTTTCTGAGTCATTGACCTATCATGTTTGTGTCACCCATGCTGCCATCTCCTACCCCTGAAGTCCGGTGTCCAAAGCTGATTTCTTCACCCTCACCTTTGCTGAGTATGGGCTGGTCCCGGTACTCTGTCTGGTGCATATGCTCCCTCAGATACCACTCCTCCTCCATCTTCTGTCTTTGGCAAGAGTTTACTACATAGTCCTCAGCTGTCTTCTCCTGGCTGCTGGTGAGCATAGCTACTTTCTCCCTGTGGGTAGTTATACTTTAGGAACCAATATTGCACCCATAAAAAATTATAATTTCCACAGGTTCTGCTCATAAACTTTACAGCCTGTGGCTTAATATAATAGAAATGGCCAGGCCTGCCAAACAAAGATAGTTCAGCTCCACCTCTAATTCTCTGATTCCCAGATTCTATTTTAGGCATCTATTCTCATCTTATACTTTAAGATTTGTCTACCTTTTTGACTATTCATCTACAGTCTGCTTTCCATAGCCCAGAGCAGAGGAAAATATTTTAGAAGTTAAATTTCCTTTTTCTAAAGGTCAGTTATCCAGGTGTGAAAGCCAGCAAACTTTATTCCACCAGAAACTTGTTTTGAATCTTTTTTTCTGCACTGATAACAATACACTGCTTTATTCTAAATTACAAACATGAACAGCCTAGATATTTGCTCCATGAATTTCTATATAATGCTAATATGTAAAGGAATAAAAAGAAAGATGATAGCATGCATGTATTTAAATTGTACATTTATCAAATGTTATTTCTGTAATTACACACAATGAACTGCTAGAATGCTCTGAAATTTTATGATCTTAAAATAGCATTTTAATTGCCCCTCCCTTGTTTCTCTATACTTTAATCCAAGTGTAGTTTTATAAATGTGTTTGAAACCAATCAGGGGAGGGTGGCTGCCCAGCTTGTTCATCTTGGAGCACACCAGATATATACAGACAGACTCCCAAGTACCATGCATGTGCCAGGTGACTCCATTTAAAATTGATTGGGCAGACATCTAACCCAAGTCAAACCAATCAGACATGGTTTCAAGCTAGAACTAAGGGAAGAGACTCAGTCCTTATCTGTGAGAGCTGTGGGTTATGAGGCCTGGCAGCCTTGAGCAGTCGTGTTCTCAGCCATGGGGATGTATGGTCTACTATGCAAGCAGAGGCCAACATGCAGAGAGAAGCAGAAATTCAATTCCTAACTTCCTGCTATCCCAAGACCCAGCTTTCCCTGTCCTTCTTGCTTTACATTAGATGTCCCAGTACAGTTCCAATAAATTCCCTCTCTTCTGAGTTAGTTCAAGTCATGTTTCTACTATTTGAATCCAAGAATGTCAATCAATATAATATTTTTAACAAATTTTTAAAAAGTCACCCCTGAATAAATGCAGCATTGTAGAAAAGAATTGTTTTGCATATATAATTCCAAATATATATGCAAACCCAGAAAATTAAAAATGAAGGATCCCAAGCAACTATATAAATGTACATATATATACATATATAAATATATTAAATGTTTTATATATATATTAAAGTTTATGAGAAACACGGTGCTTGAGATTTGACTAGGCATTGAAAAGAAATGTCATTTTGAATTCTCTGACATGTAAATGTTTAATTGTATTTTGAAATTGTATATCGCTAAAAATAGTAAAGAATAGAATTTTTAAAGCATGTACAGTATGACCCAATTTTTATAAAATTATTTCATATTATCTATCAATTATCTTTCCATCCATCTATTTATATATTCATAGACAATTGTCTGAATATTTACATAATGTCAACAATGAACTTTTTTCTAAGGGCTATATTATTACATGGCATTTTATTATTTCCTTCACAGTCTTATGAATTAAAATTCTCAAGTCAAATCAACTCACATACCTTATCTCAGACATGTCAAACATGGCTACATGCGTGTAAATGCATAAAAGCAAGGGAGAAAAACTAACCAAGGTAAGACCCTGGGACTGCTCCAACAGGAATGCAAAAGGCTTGAAAGTCACTACTTTTATTCTAAGACAAATATTTTATACTATGTAAAGCTTTTGCTCAATATATATCTATTCATTATTCTCTTAACATGACATTCATACTTCTGGAATTTGTGGTCATGTTCTTCCTCGATTCACTTTCCAATTTTCAGACTCGTATCCACCCTTCAAGACTAAACAAAGCCTATATTGTTCTTGGAATCTTCTCTGAGCAACTCAGTACTCAGGAACCTCATTTCCTCTCAGACACCATAGTCTTTATTAGCATTCCAGCAATGGGACTCTGAGCACATGACATGCGATTTCAGTAATGAAGTTTCTATGAATCAATCCTGAATTACAAACTAAACTAGCTACTCTTTGAAGTCAGAATTCAATTCTTAAACCCATTTGTACCACTGCCTCCCTCCACAATTTTCTCGCCTTCCACTCTCACGCTCTGAGGCTGTAGTACAGTTTCCCAAACACAGTGTTTTGGGATCAGAATTTTCAGTATTTCAGGTTCCTCATTGTTTGGGCATTGAAATTTTATTTTAGTCAACTAATTCCATTCTATCTAATCAACTAAGATAGGGTGTGTTCACACAGACTTTCTATGTCACTGTATTTCTTCATCTCTATAGCAAACTCTGTGCCAAATTCTTCCACAATAACTGGCAGTGTGACAATGTCTATTCCACACTGAGCTTCCTGAATTATTACTCCAAATATCCCCATGGAAAAATATTTGATGAAGAATCAGTTTTATGACTTCAGGCAAGCATCTACCTAGTGAGGTCAAGAAGCAGTCATTTCTAAAGCTCAATAAAACTCCCCTGATAAAACCATGGCAGTGTCACAAAGTGCAAATTGGCATGAAAAAGAATCTGAAAAGATTGCCAAGGCTGGTAGTCTGCCTTCCCTGCCCAATCACTTAAGAGAGTAACACCAACTAATTGCAAATGCTCCAACATATGTGATGCATACTCATCCTTTTATTTTTACAATACAAAAGCAGCTTCTTGAAATAAAGCAGTCCAGCCAAAGCACATCACATTGCCAGATTGAGGGAGAGAATGAAAATATATTCACAAAATTGATTTAAGATTTAGGCTTCTGGGCTTCCCTGGTGGCGCAGTGGTTGAGAGTCCGCCTGCCGATGGAGGGAACACGAGTTCGTGCCCCGGTCCAGGAAGATTCCACATGCCACAGAGCAGCTGGGCCCGTGAGCCATGGCCGCTGAGCCTGCGCGTCCGGAGCCTGTGCCCCGCAACGGGAGAGGCCACAACAGTGAGAGGCCCGTGTACCGCAAAAACAAACAAACAAAAAAAAGATTTAAGGCTTCTTAGATATGAGACACTTAGATTAGATCAAAGAAGGGCAGGACTGGAGCATGGTCTCCTGGTTCCTATGACTCTCTCTACTAAACCTGACTGTGCCGTCAATAACCCTGATTATGACTTACCCAGGGATAAGCATATCAAGTTTTACTGAAACAACTGAGTTACTCTGTAAGAAAGTCTATGTTTTATGAAAGCCCCACCTCAAGAGCCCTAATGAAGGATTGTTTGTAGCAGAAACACAAAGCCAAGTGAACTCCTCACCCCCCCGAGGCAGAGCAAGCATGCCTCATTTGGAAACCAGAAGTAGAAATGGGCACCAGTAAATTGAAGAGGCACGCATACTTAAATATTTTAAAAACACAAAAGAAAGAGGTGTACTGAAGTATAAGTAGTCCAGCTAAAGCGTCTCATGTTACTAGAAATAAAGTGATTTTACAGAAACAAATTATTGATATTTCCCAATAAAAAGGGATCTATAAAAACACTGTGTATGTAGACCTATTCTCCAGATTTTGAACACTACTGACACCTCTGATACAGAAAAGCAATCAAAATGCAAAATGATAACATTTCTTATGCTCAGAGTAGCCTTAAGTCAGTTTTAGGGTTTTGCTTTTGTTTTTATTTTTTTAACATAGAAAGAGGCATAAATTGTTCTGCTTACCTAAGCAATTCCTATACGGTACGGTCAGTCTAAAGAGAACAAAATAAGCTAGAGGAATATTTCAAGATCCACAACACAAAGAAACGTAAGATTGTGAATAATGAGAAAAGACCACCTAGATAAACCACAAGATGTTAACATCTAGATCTAGTTCACTTCATAATTCTATTGTGGTCAAGGTAGCTCACTTTAAATTATTGTTTATCTAGGTGGTCTTTTCTCATTATTCACAATCTTACGTTTCTTTGTGTTGTGGATCTTGAAATATTCCTCTAGCTTATTTTGTTCTCTTTAGACTGACCGTATAGGAATTGCTTAGGTAAGCAGAACAATTTATGCCTCTTTCTATGTTAAAAAAATAAAAACAACATTGTAAAGCAATTATATGCCAATAAAGATATTTAATAAAAAAAAAAAAGAGGGACACAAACAGCTTCAGACCCTAAGGACAGTCTCCATTCTGATCCTAAAGATTCCACTTGGAATCAGTGGTTAGTGATGTAATGTCACAAATGCGTTTTAAACAAGTCCTCAGAACCCATAATATGGATCATATTTTCAGGTCCCTTTATCCCTCTATGATAGAAATCAATACTTTATCTTGGGTTAGACTTCTGGGTGTGTGTCGGTCTCTCTGTATGAATGTTTGGTTCACTGGATCTTGACCCCTTATAAGACATCTCATTTATCTTTGATCCTCTAATGAAACCTAAAGTAACAACTTGCACATAATAAAAATATGAGTGCATATTTGTTAAATCAGAAAAAACTAGTTCATTCTGCTGAGGAAGAAAGTTTGTAAGTAAAGAAGGAAATCTAACCTATTCTGAGCTCCAGCAGTGACTGGGGCACAATATTACTGATGTTGCAATATAATCTTTTAATTTTCACAACCAAAAAGTTTCTACGTATGGAGGTTAAGAGTTTAGACTCTGGAGTCTGACTGACTGCCTAGGGCCACATCCTGGCTCCACTTCCTAGCTGTAGGAACTTCAGTAAGTTTTTTAACCTCTATGTCTCAGTTTAATCATACATAAAATGGGGATGATAATAATAGTAACTAACTCACGACCCGTTATGAATATTCATTGAGTTAATATATGTAAAGTACATGAAACAGCACTTGATGCAGAGTAATAGCTGAAGAAAACTTAACTTATTAGCTTATTAACAGTTTGGGGGAACTGTCCAAGACCACACAGATAACTGCATTCTGACTGCATGCCATTAGCAAATGGAAGCTTGAACACCTCTTCCCATCTCTGCAGGAGAGCTCGGTGACCAGGCTATGTAGCATGAAATAACTTCCTCTCCACTGCCTCTTAGAGGAGTCCCAATAGGAGAAGAAGAAGGAATGGGATGGGGCTACCTGCCTCCTCATGCTTTATCACGTCTCAAGTCCCGGCCATCTGGCAAATGTCTGGGAACCACGGTCACTGCACTTGTTGCTCTGGCCCCTCCCAGACTTGTTCTCTTATTCCTTGGTTCAAAGCCTTCTCAGAAAAAGGGAGTGCTGCAACCTTCATCAAGATAATGCAAACCCCAATTCTATCACTAAGTCTTGTGCACACACAACTGAAACCCTTTGCAGCCCAATCTCTCCATCTGCAAAATGGGGATAATAATAAAAATAACGATTGCAAACATGTATGGAATGCTTAGAATCTATGGAGCACTGACCTTATATCCTTTACAATTCACACAATCATATGGTAGAAGTACTGTTAGTATCCAAGCTTTACATATAGATAAGGAAACCATTGTATGGATAAGTCATATAACTTGTCCAAGGCTACAAAGCTGACAAATTGCAGCACCAGGATTCAAACTCAGACACTCTGATACCAGAGCCTATGAACCACTGCACAATGTCTGGTAATGCAGTAGGTGCTCTGTGAATGCCAGGTCTCTGCACCCACTCTATGAAGTCATGATGAACCTGGGTACTGGCAGACAATATAGATGTCGGTATAAGAGTCCTCCTTATACCCTTGTGGGTAAGTATAGCCTCTAGCCCCAGCTCGAACAGATTCCCAAAAATGACTTTCATGCTCTTCAAGGATTTGCTCTGCTTATCCTTCCAGTGTCATTTCTCAACATCTCCAACCCCACCTTTAGTAACCCTCTCCCCACACCATGACCACCAAACTTCACCCCACCTGCATGGACTTCTCTCAAAGCCTTTTAAAACATATCACGATCCAATCATCTCTCTGTTCTGGATCTTTTTAACTTACTGTTCTCTCTGCTTAGAACCTTCTGCCTAGCTCCTTTTCACCTGACTCTCTATCACTTAGTTTAAAAAGCATTTCTCTGGGGAGTCTCTTTTGACCCCCTCCCGACCTTCCTCCCAAATACGTTGAGCGTCACTGCTTTGTCCTCCAGCTCCATAATTTCCTATTATGGCTCTTAATACACTAGACTGCAATGGTATATTTCACATCTGTGTTTCCTTCTAGACTCTAAGCCCTGTAAGGACTCTAGCATGTTGTCATGCTTATCATTGTTTCCCCAATGCTTGATACATATATGTCTTTAATAAATATTTATTAAAGGGAAGGAAGAAAGGAAATGAGAAAAGAAAAGGGTAAAATACGTGCTTTCTCCTCCTCCATCCTAACTCCTCTGAAAAGAAAATTTCAATAAACTTGGAGCATTCTAGGATGTTAGACCAAAAATTTCTATGATTGCAGAGGTAGAAGGTGAATCCCATTTGGTGCTTGAGCACAACTCCTTTTCCTGCTCAAGGGTTTGAGATTTCTAAGAAGTGAAGATATAATCAGAAACCCTAGAGGACTGGGTGGATTGATGGTTAGGTTAAACAAATAAACACCTCCAAATGTAAAGGAAAATGTTAAGAATATAAGAATAACTCCATCTGCCAAGTGCTAGAACATAAAATATTTCACTGATAGAAGGCCTGAAGTTTCAAAGAAAGAGTTCCCCTAAATGGTCCGAAGTAATTTAATCTGTTGAGAAGTACTTTAATTTGTTGAGAAGCCTAAAAGGGCTCAGTATCATGCACAGCTACTTTTCTCCCTCCCCACAAAAAGGAAAAAAAAAAGGACCAGCACAAGTCAGACTGCATGAATAGAGCAGATTCAGCTTGGATGTCAGGGAGCTTCACTCAAATGCCAATCATCATGCCAGAATTCTAAGCTACCCAGAGGTTTGGCTGGATCACTGCCAGTCAGTACTATGACTGATATCTTTTTCTTCAGACATCGCAACATTCAAAAATAAAAGGAAAATATGTTCAGCTGCTGCCTCTTCAGCAGCTTTGCAATTTTCCAAGGATCAGCCCCTCTCCTATTCTCAGTCCCCTAATCTCCAAGCAAAGTAATAGTTTCTCCTTGCCTAGCGGGAGTCAGGAGACTGCCTAGCCAAGCAGTGTTTGGTCAGTATTTCAAGAACCCTTGGTTTCCTAATCTTTTCCTGCCAGGAATAAATCAGTGGATGTTAGTTAAATGCAAGACTCCATGTAAAACCCTCTTTCTCTCCTTCTTTGTTCTTTCAATCTTTCAAGGTGTCATAGATAGTGGAAGTATAAACTCATAATAATAGCAGCCTGTGACTGTCTCCTCCAAACCCCATATTTAATCAGCACTATCTTTCACCCATATCCATTCTCTAAAGTGTTTGAGAACCCTGATGAACCTTCTTTCTGTTCTCTTATGTGAAAGGTCCTAAGTCCAGTCTACATCCTTACGTCCCCCTTCCCACGTGAAGCAGGCTACAGGGACTCAGCCTAATTTGTACTCCTTAACTAGCAGTCACCACCTATTGTACACTTTTCAGTTCTTGGTCAAAGCAGCAATGGAATAGCATAGACTCTTCTCAGCTTGTCTCTACTCACTGCTCCTGATGACAAAGTCCTAAGTCATTTTTTAACATAAAGGTGTAGCTTCCACTCTCTATAGGTACTGAAGCCAGGGGAATTCAATGCTGACAAATGCCTGACTCCCTTCTAGCAGCCCCCAATGGGTCTGACAGGGCTGGCTGTAGCTGGACAAGCCTTCAGATTTTCTAATAGCCAACTCGTGATCTATCTTCTGCAAGACACACTAAAGATGCTTCCAGTGATCAAGGGGAACAATCATGTGGATCAAATGAAATCAAGTGGATAAAATGAGTTACATTCTGAATTTTGAGTCATAAAACCTGAATTCCATGAGCCTTAGACTAACGTCCAAGTTTCTGACTCTACCATGATGAGTTATAATTTAAGGTCAGTCTTTCCTTGCCTTCTCTGAATCTTAGTTTCCTTCCTCCCTTTTAAGGTAGATATTTGGTTGCTTGCCCTCTACCTGTCCAGGATACTGTAATAAAGAAATAGTAAATGCTATAAAATGAAAGGGGTAGAAAGAAAACTCGAGTTCAAGTTTTAGTTCAGTGACACACAACCTTGCACTTCAAGTTATTCCCCTGAACTCTTACAAACATGTGGTACTACATGGTCTAAGGTGATGAAGAACTGGCTCCTGCCTACTCCTGCCTAGCATCACTGAGCACCATTTGTCTCTTTCCTTGTCCTACTCCATCCATACCTGACTTCTTTCAATTTTTTAAATAGAGATGGCTTTACCCTGACTCAGGACTTTATTTACTAATATTCAGCCTCTCCGTCACCTACCACAGTTTTTTCCTTAGGTAACTCTCTCAATCTTTTAAGTCTCAACTGAACTATAGCATTTTCAGAGAAGCCTTCCTTTATCCTCATATTTCTTTGGCTTCCCTCTATTTAATGCTTTCATAGCAGCTAGTACTCGAACCTTGGCAGCAAGCGGGACTCTTGTAATCATTTAAGTGTTTCTGTCCTCTTCAGAGAGATTTTGCCTGCCTTGATCTCTGCTATGACTCCAGTACCTAGCTCACTGACTGGAATATGGTAAATACTCAATACAAATTTAGTAACTAGCTCCTATTCTGAAATCCTCACTACTTTCAGAGGGCTATGTTTATAATACATTGTGTGAAAGCACTTTATAAACTGCAAAAGTAAATAGCAAATTGCTATAAAAATCAAAGTCACTACGTATTATCTTTGTATGTTTTGAATTCCAAAAAATCTCAAATTGTAACTGAATCTCTATGTGCTGAAGCTATGGTTGAGTTTTCTTTACTATTGACTGGAACATGGCTGAGATGTGAACACTACCCTCCCCTCCTATAGAAGGAAGTACAATACGATGGCAGAGAGCAGTATTAGAATGTTTTTTGCAGGATAACAAATTACCCCAAAACTTAGTGGCTTAAAACAACAAGAAACATTTATTATCTTTCCCAGTTTTGTGGGGAAAGAATTTGGGAGTAACTTGGGTGGGTGTTTCTGGCTCAGAGTATCTCATGAGCTTGCAGTAAGATGTCAGCTGGGACTGCAATAAACTGAAGGTTTGAGTAGGGCTGGGAGAGCCACTTCCAAGGTGCTAATCCATATGCTGACAGGTTGGTACTGAGCAGATGCCTCAGTCCCACCCCACATGGGTTTCTCCACAAAACAGCTTGTATCCTCGCAACACGGTGACCGACTACCCCCAGAGTAAGAGAACCAAGGAAACAAGATGGAAGACACAATGCCCTTTAAAATCAGGCCTTCAAAACTGCACATTGTCACCTTCATCAAACAGACAAGCCGAGACTTACTATGGGAGGAGACTACAGATGGGCATGGACACCAGGAGGCAAGGAACATTGGGAGCCGTCATATCTGGCTTCCACAGACTTGTTCTCCGTCCAAAGTCGCTGGCACAGTGCATCGTGCACAGTACGTACTCTAAAATAAATGTCTGATGGGATTTATAGCTGGAATCACGGATAAACAGATGAAAGAGTGGAGCCAAGGAGTGGATGCTACCTACTTTCTGAGGCTAGCAGTGGAAAACTCAGAAGAATGCTAAAGCACTTGATAAGACTGCACATACATACTCCCAAATCACCACAGCAAAGATTGCAATGACTGGTTTTGGAAGGGATGCAAAACAGGTGTTAGTGACAGTGGGAGAGACACGTGGCCTGGAATAATTCTCTAGTGTCTGAACCTAGTCTTACTTCTTAATCATTTGGCTAAGAACACAATACATGGATAAATAAACTCTTCTATCACAAAAAAAAAAAAATTTGGTGAGAGGCTTAGAAACTGCCAAATTCTTTTTTTTTTCCTGCATTATCCTTATTATGGAAATTTATAATTTAGCTACCCTCACAAATGTTATGCAAATACATTAAACAATACAGGGGCGATTTGAGCCTTTAGAATTCTTGACTAATACAAGCATTACTATAATTATCACTTCAAAGTTCTAATAATAACGTTATTTGCATTTCTTTGACACTGTTTTTGGAAAGAATTTCTAAATACTTGAGTAAATATTTGTAAATTATGACCATGAAACAGTAAAGGCCATTCAGAGTAAGAAGGGAATATTGCAGACCAGAATTGATTACTTTAATACTCAAGCTTATTAGTTCACTCCAGAAACACAGCTCTGACCCTACAGGGGTTTATGATCTAATGAAACCAAGAGCAGAACAGTATTTCAATGGAGAACAACCAGCATCCACACAGGGAGCAAGTCAAAAACCTGGTATTTATCCTGGACACCTCCTTCATCTAATCATTAATATCCCCTAAATCCACTCCCTACTCTCTGCTCCCACCAGCCTGGACCATTGCAATAAGCCCACGCAGGTTTCAACACACATACTCTAAAGACTCTCATCCGCACTTCCGTTAACAACCACACTGACCTTTTAAAAAACAAAGATCTAGCATGTCTCTGCCCTTTATAAAAGTCTTCAATGGCTTTTTACATCTTGAATATTGAGTAAAGATAAAAATTGTTAACATGACCCACAGAGTCATGTCTGATGTGGTCCAGATGTAACTCTCCCATTTCACCTGACAAGACCCCTCCTCACATGCTGTGCCCAAGCCTTCTTTCAGTCCGAGAACATTATCGTACCACTTTATTCTCTGGACTACCTTGTCTAGAATGTCCATCATTACATCCTCTCTTAAAAATTGCTTCTTCAGGGAAGCTTTCTCTCAGTGGAAAGGCCTCAGTGGAAATTAGTTCTTCTTATTATACACTTTATAGCACTATGTATCGTCTTGGTAGCTCTTATCACAACTGTAATTTTTACTCTTCATGGGAAATATTGAGTAGTGTTGATATCCCATTTTCTCCAACCCCCCCATTCCCACCCCAACGGCACAGACAGTGACTACTGTTCTTGTTGCTGTGCTTCCAGTGTCCTACACCAGGCTCAACACAGAGCCCATGTTCACTGTGTGTTGATGGACTGAATAAATGAAGATTTCAAATGCATGTCCAGAATGTAGCTTAGACTGTGGCAGAATTTGATGCACTTATTTAAGAAAAATAAAGTAAAAACAAAAGCATAATGTGTCTCTTGATGGATTCTTGTATTACTATCAATGGCTAGAATAAAAGGAGATAGAAGCTATTCTGGACAATCAGAGAAGAGGGAATCCCGATCCCCGATTTATTTGGGAGGTTTTTAAAGGTAGCAAAATCTTTCTAGACAGACTTGAAATGTAAGTTTGTTGATGGCAGTTCTTTTCCATTTAGAAGGCTTTCAAACATTCAGTGGAAGAGGGAAATGGGAAAAGAGGAAGTAAGGGGAAAATACGATGTGACAAAACAATACGTAATAGATTCACCAGTATTTATAAAGCATTCTCCTTTGCCTACATATAAACCATTGCTAGCTAACCTTCACTGAATAAGAGCCTATTTCCTTAAAAAGAAAAGCAGGATGATTGTTCAATGCCTTACCTTTGGGTAGAATTAAAGAAAAAATAGCCAGTGATTCTCAGAAATACAGGAAAGCATTACAGAAAATTTCATTAAGGGCATTAGACCTACCCAGATAATGCAAATGGAATAAAAATATTCATATTGAAAATATGGAGCACACAGAACTTATGTTCTGTCTGTAGAAAAGTTAGCAGCAGACATTCAAGAATAGAGTGACAGCATTGACTATAGTTAGAAGTAATTTTATGTACTTCAACTCTTTTAAAAAGGATTTATATGCTTTGTATTCATTTTAACAAATTCTAAATATGAATTCCAAATTTCTATTAGGACAGTCACATATAAAAGAAAAGAATTTTAATGAGTTTTCTCCCCAAAATTCCCAGAGGTACAAATCCACATTAAGGATTAATGACCTGTCAGCTTGTACTTAAAGGACAGAAGAGACATTTCAGTTGTAGAAATTTAAAAATAAAAGAATCTGAAGTAAGAAAGCTTACCATTTTTCCCTTTTGTGTCATAAAAAGAACTGACCTGATTTATTTGCTTTAAATTGGCCAAAAGAACAATGTATTAAATGGTTGGCATTTCAAGCAAAAATTCACTCTGGACAAAGTTTTATGACAAAAATTAGAAAGCCTGCTCAGAATACTCTTTTAGTCACTTAAATGATGTAGCATTAATGTCAGAGTCAAGCATAGTATGAAAGGGAGAGGATATTTACATTGCAGATTTAACAAAAAGTCTTCAATGACTGCAATATCTTGGAAGGAGTGCCTCATACTCTTAACCAAGCATGTCTGGTGGTAGGTGCCATAAAATACTTGAATAGCTATTTCAAACCATCAGTGCAATTTTACCCCTATTTTTTAAAGTCTTATCTATTTCAAGTAAAAGTTAATGCTCAGTTTTGTGATTCATTTATACTTAACACACGGCCATGGCAGACAAGCTCTATCTGTGGTACTATGAATCTCTTTTTTCCCCTCTGAATTGAGAAGTGATGTTATGATAGCAAAAGACAGAATCCAAAGACTAAAAAGATCAGGTTGAATTTGAAACTCAGAACCTTCAGTGTTTAAATAGAATCTAAATGTGGAAGGTTTTGTACTCTCCCAGCCGCAGTGTGCATGACATAACTATAGCAGGAAAACAACCCATGGTGAGAGTCATGTGATTGTAGTCAGCGTCTCATCTTCCTTTTTGTGGGCATGGCTCACATCAAAGAAGTTAACGGATTCCATTTCTTCCCTTCAAAAAGAGACAATTTCCGTTGTCCAGACTGAGCAACGTTAATCTGAATCTCTACTTGCTCTGTGAAAGCATCTGTGTGATGGGAGAAAATAAAATCACCCAGTTTTGCCTACAAGACGAAAAATAAATCTAAATATTTGAGTAATTTATTTCTTTAGCTTTTCATATAAATATTTAGTGTCATAGAGAAACAGAGTACTTGGGGAAAAAGAGTACACTGTGTCCTGATTTTAAATAGACAATATGTACTCAAATCGACTTTTTTATAGCATTTTTGTTCTTCTAGTCCTGCTCTGAGCCAGGAATGGTTACAGGGCACATCATTAAACAAGAAGGTCCTAGAAACATCTTAAATCCTCAATAAATCTTTATGACATTCACAGTTCTATATACCACTGGAGTACACATTAAAAGGTTTCCATGACACAGAGTTGACCTAGCACTTTCTACCTTCCAGGGGCTTTATGCAGTCACTGACAGAACTGTGTAAAAATCAATTTATGTTTAATAAGGTAAATGTCAATGATATCTTTAAACACGATAAGCCAATGGTATAGTTTATTTCTAGACATTCAAATTTTGATAGCTGATGACCTTAAATATTATTTGGGCATGATCCAAAAGTTCAGAGACATTTAAAAAGCTATAATTAACTGGAAGAAAGTTCTAAAGTCATGGCATTCTCTGCTCAGAAGCTTTCTGGGGCTCACGACTTCCTGTAGAAGGAAGGCTCATTGGAATAGCTGGCATTTAAGATCTTGCATAATCTGGTTCTGGTTTTATCCTGATTTCACCCCTCCGTCACCCATGCCTTATGCTCCAAACAAATCTAACTATTCCTGTTGTTGATCACATACCACACTTTCCCAACTCCGTCCCTCAGGGCTCCCTTTTCATTCCTTCTGTTGACTCTTCAAGTCTAAATTGGGACAATCTATTCAGAAGGCAGTTTGATAGTATGTGTGTCAACATCATTAATGTTATTTTATATCCTTAACCCAATAATTCTACTTCTAAGTCTTAGAAATAATGAGCTATAGATTTTTTAATGTACAACAATGTATTTTATAATAACAAAAGGAAAAAAAATCCTGGAAGGTACCTAAGAACAAAATATTAGAGGATTATATTAAAAGTCATTTTCATCCATTTAATAGATTATTGGTTAGCTGTTAAATGATGTTAAAAGAGTTTTTAATGACAAGAAGAAATGTTTAAGACCTATGTTAGGTGAAATAGCAGAATAGAAATTGCATAATATGATCTTAATTATGTTAAAAAATCAGAAAAAGACTGAAAGGGAATATATCAAACTGATAACATCAAGATAATTCTAGATCTTGAAATTTGGGGTAATTTTTTTCTGCTGCTTTTATAAACTCTCCTCTGCTTTACAAAATTTCTGCATACATTACCTTTAAATTAGAAAAAAAAAAACGCACTGAAAAGGTTTTTTTTAAATCCTATATTTTAAGTAGATGCTTACATGCCACCCTCTGTGAAATCTTCTCAAATGACCCTTGATGGAATTAATTCCTTATTTCTCTGTGGTCCCATACTATTGTGTAGTATGGGATATTTTTTACTCACATTTTCTGCCAATATATTTGTTGAATTTCACTGAAAAAAAAACAAAAAAACAAAAAAACCTAACATAGATACGTCTTAGAACTTCTAAAACCAGACTCAATTGAAGAGGTATTTTCTATATATATTAGACTGTACCTGTAATACAGTTTTATTTTCACATTGCCTTGTTTAGTAGAAGCACATCTAACATCAGAGTCTCCTTTACAAACCAAGAATCATCAAGCCTACACTCACAGCTCTACATCTGCAGTTTGTTTGAAAACTTACACCTTAATTATAGACTTTCTTCCTACCAAATGCTGTACTAACATTATGGAACAAGGTGCTAAAATGTATGCAGGGGTTAAAAAAATAAACCAGTAATTTTATCATAAGCACAAGAAGAAAAATCATGGCATAATTCTCCCGGCAAGCCTATTCTGCTTTTTTCCTCCAAATTGGATATACAGATGTTTGTATGAATTAGTGTTATAAATTTCTATATAACATCTTGCAAAAATGGGCAGAAGACCTAAACAGACATTTCTCCAAAGAAGATATACAGAATGCCAACAAACACATGAAAGAATGCTCAACATCATTAATCATTAGAGAAATGCAAATCAAAACTACAATGAGATATCATCTCACACCAGTCAGAATGGCCATCATCAAAAAATCTAGAAACAATGAATGCTGGAGAGGGTGTGGAGAAAAGGGGACACTCTTGCACTGCTGGTGGGAATGTGAATTGGTTCAGCCACTATGGAGAACAGTATGGAGGTTCCTTAAAAAACTACAAATAGAGTTACCATATGACCCAGCAATCCCACTACTGGGCATATACCCTGAGAAAACCAAAATTCAAAAAGAGTCATGTACCAAAATGTTCATTGCAGCTCTATTTACAATAGCCCGGAGATGGAAAGAACCTAAGCGCCCATCATCGGACGAATGGATAAAGAAGATGTGGCACATATACACAATGGAATATTACTCAGCCTTAAAAAGAAATGAAATTGAGTTATTTGTAATGAGATGGATAGACCTAGAGTCTGTCATACAGAGTGAAGTAAGTCAGAAAGAAAAAGACAAATACCGTATGCTAACACATATATATGGAATTTAAGGGAAAAAAATGTCAAGAAGAACCTAGGGGTAAGACAGGAATAAAGACGCAGACCTACTGGAGAACGGACTTGAGGATATGGGGAGGGGGAAGGGTGAGTTTTGACAGGGTGAGAGAGAGTCATGGACATATACACACTAACAAACGTAGTAAGGTAGATAGCTAGGGGGAAGCAGCCGCAAGGCACAGGGATATTAGCTCGGGGCTTTGGGACAGCCTGGAGGGGTGGGATAGGGAGAGTGGGAGGGAGGGAGACGCAAGAGGGAAGACATATGGGAACATATGTATATGTATGGCTGATTCACTTTGTTATAAAGCAAAGACTAACACACCATTGTAAAGCAATTATACCTCAATAAAGATGATAAAAAAAAAAACATCTTGCAAGATTCTCAGCTTAGCTTTTTAAACATTAATATTTGCTATAATTTTCTAAATTTGCAGTATATATATACATATGAAAAAAATCCCTTGTTAATATACATATGTGTGTGCATATACATACTATGTATATATATCAATATTTATATATATATATCTTTGTTATAGTTAGAGAATTGGAGGGAGTTGTCAGATAAGATACATGAAACCTAGTTAAATTTGAATTTCAGATACATAGTGATTCTTTTTTTAGTATCTGTATATCCTATTCAATATTTGGTATAATCTTTTTATACTAAAATATTGTTCGTGTTTATCTGAGATTCAAATTTAACTGGGGGTCCTGTGCTTCTATTTGCTAAATCTGGCAACTCTGGGTGGCAGAGTGATTGCATATTTAGAGATTTCTCAGTCTGGCTAAATAACTTCTTAAACCTACCCCTGGGTAGCATTGCATTTAAACTCAGCAGTTAGTGAACTCAGATATCTGAATTCTCCACATCCTTCCCAACAAAGTTTAAAAAAGAAAATCCATTAACATTGATGCCAAGGAATCACCACGACTCCCTAACCTCTCCAAATTCCAGAGCCTGAATTCTTTCTTGCCAAGTCTACATGGGAGAATTATATACAAATTATCAAGCTCTGTTGTGCCTTACACTTTTATTTTTATGAAGTTATGCTTAATAGAGGAGCCAGAAATATTTGACTTTACAAGCTCAAAATTTTTTTCAGAGTATTTAATGCACAGTAGGGAATCAATTTTAATGTGCCCTTGTTCTTTTATAGAACAGTAGAGGGATATGTCTAGAATTTGTCATTGTTGGATTCTTCCTTAATGTTAAACTAACTACTTTCTTCAGATTTCCTTATTAATGTGACTCCATTTTCCTCAGTCCATTTTTTATGGATTTCCTTCTATGTCTCATAGGCTGCTTAAAATCAACATGCCGTAAAATGAGTTCGTTTTCCCAACTTTGTTCCCCATAACTTCCCTTTTTCCTGTATTCCCAATTGTTCATCCAGAAATTGTAATAAGGAATCACAGATATACTCTCAATTCATCCTTTTCGACTAACCCCTGCTCAATCCCCATACCTTATCAGTCAAATCTTTTCAGATTCATCTCTTAAATATATCTGTTACTGGTCCTTATTCCTACTTTCCATCCCCACTGTCCCTGCCTTAGCCTAGGCTCTGCTAGGCTGTCTCCAGACCAGTGTTTCTCAAATTTCAATGTGCCATGAATCACCTGCAGATCTTGTTAAAATGCAAGTTCTGATTGCATAGATGAGGTGGGGCCCAGAATTCTTATTTCTAACAGATCCTTGGTGATACTGATGCTGCTGGTCCAAAAAACACACTTTGCACAGCAAAGCTTTAGGTTATTTTTATAGACCATCAGTAAGTCTTCCTTCCATTCCAACCAGTCACCAAATTGCTGTCACTATTCTGGGCAAATTTTTCGTGTGACTCCTTTTTTTATTTTTCTTTTTTTCGGTAAGCGGGCCTCTCACTGTTGTGGCCTCTCCCATTGCAGAGCACAGGCTCCGGACGCGCAGGCTCAGCGGCCATGGCTCACGGGCCCAGCCGCTCCGTGGCATGTGGGATCTTCCCGGACCGGGGCACGAACCCGTGTCCCCTGCATCGGCAGGCGGACTCTCAACCACTGTGCCACCAGGGAAGCCCCGTGTGACTCCTTTTGCCTACTGAATTATGAAGACATACACCACCCAGGCTACCGTGACAGTTTCAGGTCCAGTTCCTCTCCATCCCCCAGACCCACATTGTAAACTGATCCCACTCCACTTCCTTCTGCTCCTGAAACTCTCCTTTCGCACTTCCAGGCCTTTGCCTAAAACATCCTTAGAGTAATCTTCTTTGCCCTTAATGGCTCCTTCTTTCTACTAAAGTTCAAATGTCACACTTAATCTGTGAAATTTCTATCACTCCTCAGTAGCAACTCCCAGCACATAATACAATTATCTGCACCTGCCACAATAGGGTATCTGCACATACCACTTTGCGCATGCACTGATAACAATAATGCACAGGACTTGCTATGTACTAGGTACTATTGCATGTATTTTATGTGTAATCATCATAACAATCCTATAAGGTAAGTACTATTATATCCCCATTGTACAGACCATGAACAAGGTATTAATGGCGATTTTGCTCAGATCACACAGTTTCTTCATGCCAGAGTCAAGTTTCAAGCCCAGGCAATCTGATACCAGAGTCTAGCATCTTAACCGTTGTGCCACTCTCCTCTATAATTGTATCTCACTTCAGTTATTAGGGTGAACCATATGAAATTACTAGTATTTTACTCTTTTATACCTACAAAACAGCAATCCCCTATGATTCAACATTTTCAATAAATTAAGAATGATTCATGGACAGATGCCACATCTTTTTCTCCATAAAAATCCCCTAGATTAAGCAGAGGTCTCGGACATACCTTACACTTAATTAGTCTTTGTTAAATGAAGCAAAGATAGTAACAGCTCCATTTACTGAGGAGTGAACACATGCTGGGCATCATACCAGGTGTTTCACACACATTGTCATATTTAAACCTCATTACAACATGTACTGTGGATACTATTATTTTCACTATACAGATGCTACCTCTATGGCTCCTAGGGGTTAATGCCCATGGACACAAAACCAGTAACATAGCAAAGTAGTACCCAAAGTAGGCCTGCCCTAAGAGGCAAGTTGTCAGCCTTCAGTGTTAAGTAGAGTAGGACCTTGAAGAATATCTGTTTTTCTAAGTCAAACATGAGTTCTGGCTTTAAAAAACTTGCATATTCTAGGATGAAGACAAAGCTCTTTGTCAGCCTATTTTATATATTTTTTAAAATTTGAAACACACACAAAAATAAATAAGAGTAAATAAATAAGAGTAAATAATCTCCCATGAACCCGTCACCCAGTTTCAAAAATTATCAAGAGGGCTTCCCTGGTGGCGCAGTGGTTGAGAGTCCGCCTGCTGATGCAGGGGAGACGGGTTCGTGCGCTGGTCCGGGAGGGTCCCACATGCCGCGGAGCGGCTGGGCCCGTGAGCCATGGCTGCTGAGCCTGCGCGTCCGGAGCCTGTGCTCCGCAGCGGGAGGGGCCGCAACAGTGAGAGGCCCGCGTACCGCAAAAAAAAAAAAAAAAAAAAAATTATCAAGAGTACACCATTATCGATTTCACCTACCCTCCCACACTTTATTTATGTGTTTATCACTGAACTATTTTAAAGTCCGAAATATCATATTATTTCACATGCAAATTCATCAGTATATATCTCTAACAGATATCTTAAAAGAGCCACAAGACAGTTATCACACTTAACAAAATTTAAAAATATTCCTTAATATAATCTAATATCCAGTCTATGGTCAATTTTCTTGATGTTAAAAAATGTCTTCTTGCAGTGATGTGTTTGAATTAGGATCCTAGCAATGTCTACCCATTACACTTGGTTGCTTATATATGCTAAGTTTCTTTTCATCTATAATGGTTCCCCCTCCCTTTTCTTTTCGCAAGCCATTTACTTGTTGACGAACTGGTAGCTAAGTTTAGGGGCTTAATTAAATTCAAGTTCAATTATTTTTGACAAAAATCTTCATAGGTGGTGCTGTATATGTCTTATGACACCAATCAGGATATACATAATGTCTAGTGGTCCTAAATTTAGTGAGATTAAGATTGATCAGTGGGTTCAAAAATTGTCAGCCTGATCCACTAATTACTCTGTGTTCCAACAAATTTTATCAAAATAGTTTTAGAAGTCATTGACTTTTATTTTCAAGAACCAATATTTTAAGAGTTTTAAAAATGATAATATTTTGTGATTCTATAATTCCTTTTCCATTTATAAGATGGGATTCTTATTGATTATCAACCACGTGTTATGTTGCTCAGTAAATGGGTCAGGGTACTAATGCAAAGATATCAAATGTTGCATTCAGTATTGGCTTAGAAACAGATAAATGTCTCAAGTCTCAGAAATTATTATTCATATCAAGACAAATGAACAAGTCCTCCATTAAATTACGGTTGACATAGACCTCAAGTATCGCAGGGTACTTGGTTCTTCGAAGAACATTTTGGCAATGATTCAACAAAAATTTATCCTAATAAAAGTAGGATTTTGCTAAGGAAGTGAACTTTCTTTTATGCATTATGCAGATATATTTAATGACCTGGTTTTTGAACAAAACATCAAATTTGGAGATCTACACACAAAAGAAGTAGACCCATAGTTAAGAGGTCATAACACTGTGAAGAGAAAGAAATAAAAAATATTGTCCTCATCATATTAATATAGCCTATCCTACAAAAATATGGCCTTTTCTTTATGAAGCTACATGATAAGTTGCTATGCTTTGCGTTGTGTAAAAAACATCATCTATAACATTTGCACAGAGCATCAGATAAAGAAATTCATAGCAGCAGGAAGAAGAATGTAGCTAATGAAAGTACATCATTAGCTCTTGTTTACCTATTTATTGACAAAGGAAATTGGGTCCCAAAGAGAAACATACAAGGAAAATTTTAAACTGAAAGCATTTGAGGAAATTAAAGCCCAGCATCTAGGTTCAGGACTAGTCATAGGTGACAGAGGTCTCTACCATCCATAGGATTTTTTTGTGTGTGTGTGGTACGCGGGCCTCTTACTGTTGTGGCCTCTCCCGTTGCGGAGCACAGGCTCCAGATGCACAGGCTCAGCGGCTATGGCTCACGGGCCCAGCCGTTCCGCGGCATGTGGGATCTTTCCGGGCCGGGGCACGAACCCGCTTCCCCTGCATTGGCAGGCAGACTCTCAACCACTGTGCCACCAGGGAAGCCCCGTAGGATATTTTTAGTCAGTATCTACATAATCTCCATTCTATTCACCTGTATTTAAAGGGCTCATGATGAGTATAAATTTTAAAGCCATTATGTTTCTCCATCCTTGGAAATAGCATGGGACACTGGAAAAAGCCTTGCCCTGCAATTCAGCAGGTTTAGCTCCTAATTTCTATACCCACACTAATTATCTGCTTTGGACAAATCCTCTCCTATAAATATGAAGAGATTGGATGAGATGGTATAAAGCCACTCCTAGCTCAAACTGTCTATAATTTTGTTAAGTGCTATCCAGAAAAATGTGCACAATTGAGTTAGTTCAATGAAATCATTCCCTGAGCAACGCCAAAAAACCATATGTTCTCCTCGAACTAAACTGTTTAGATCTATTATGAACATCACAATCAACATAGCCTCACTAGCAGAAAACAAACCTCAGAGAGCAGCAAATACAGTCCATCTCAGAGAAACATACAGGCTTCAATCTAGTGGCATTGAATATCCAAGACGATGAAAGCAATAGAATTTGAAAAGATTTGGTGCAAATCACAATATTTCAAGATTTTGTGTCATAATTTCACATTTCTCCTTTATTGTGAGTCATTCAAGATATAACATCAATAAAAATGTCCAAGTTTTGAATAAAATAAAGTTTCCTCTCCCTTATCTTTAAATATGTCTGACTAATAGTCATCCTATAGGAGTAGACCCATTTTAAGAATGGCATACCATGTACACAGGTGTCAGTCATTGCAGGTCCTACTCACAGCCTCTTCCATGAGGAAACGTCCTGCTCACAATTCCCAGGCATGGTACTTACTAAGACCTCTGCCAGAGATGATTTGACCAGATGTGGAAACATGAACCTACCACAAGTAATTCAAACTTAGCAACTGACCTATAAAAGGACCTGTTATTTAAAATAAAAATGGTACAGGACTTCTCAGGAAATAAGTTTTGGAAAACCTGAAAGACATTAATAGTTATTTGGGAGAGCTAAAACCATAGTTAGAGTTGAACCATAAGACTTGGAGTAAGCTAAAAGTATCAGGGACCAAAGACAATCAGTAAAGAAAACTAGTTAGTAGAAAAGGTATAATGGAGGTAAGAGAAAAGCAAAACTTCTATCACAGACATCTATGGGGGGAGAGAAGAAAACCAGCTAGTTAACAGAGAGGCTTGGATTTCTCACAATGTTCTCACTGAAGTTCTGGGCCATATGAATCCTTACTCTAAATATTCTTCTTCTCAAAGTAATCTGAGTAAGCGATGGGTCTCCATCCACTCAACCGAGGTTAAACAACAGGTTTAGTTTGGGAACAATTTCATAGTCATACAAAAGAGTCACATAGAGAAGCTTTCAATGATTCCATATGTTCAATTATCTGAGTCATCAGAAGAGATGATGCCAAAGAACTAGAGAGCATAGAGCTCCCTTGCTGGTCTCTATGGGAGACTCAGAAACCACAATGCTGTGCTTTGTCAGAAACCAAAGCAAACAAAGAGGAAGCAATAAAGGCTGGATTCTCTTGACAGGGCCTCCTTATCTGGCCTAGTTAGGAGTGGTCAAAGCCAATGGAAATTTCAAGAGAAATGTTAGCATGTTAAGGCATACAAGGAATCCTCCATCTTTAAACCAATAAAAGACATTATGCTACAGTGAGATTTGTGGGAGAAGACTATATCAAAAGAACCATTTTGGGCTTCCCTGGTGGCGCAGTGGTTGAGAGTCCGCCTGCCGATGCAGGGGACACAGGTTCGTGCCCCAGTCCGGGGAGATCCCACATGCCGCGGAGCGGCTGGGACCGTGAGCCATGGCCGCTGGGCCTGCGCGTCCAGAGCCTGTGCTCCGCAACGGGAGAGGCCACAACAGTGAGAGATCCTCGTACTGCAAAAAAAAAAAAAAAAGAACCATTTTGTGAACCCACAATTCACCAGGTTATGACCGTAAACATGTAAACCAACTGTAAAGTTGTTTTTCCCAGAATTCTGGTAAAATGCAACAGTGGGCCAAGAGACAATGTCAGCTTATTCCACCAAATATGTGATGGGAGCACCTAAACACACCAGTGAAACCCAGAGCTCTTTAATCAGATTTAAGCAGCAAATGTGAATTCTACATTTCAATTCTTCTGTTGGCTCATGCGCTCCTTGGTGTTTTGGCTTTAAAAATGCCAAGATCCTATATTGCATGCATGCTTAAAAGATGGGTGTAAGACAAACTCTTTCCAGCCATTTTCCTGGGAAATACTCTTGAGAGAGAAGAATTGCACACTCTGTTGACAGCAAAAGCACATTTTACTTGTTTTGAAAGGAACCACCCACGGTGACAGTGAGCTGGAATCTATCCGTCTTCACTCTCCAGGTTTCTGAAAATGACCGTTAAAATCTGTGAGAACTGTCATAAGCAAAAACACACCAGGTCACATCTGCTTTGAGGTACCATTTTATAAGTCAGAGGTGATCAGACTGGAAAGAGTTCTCAGCACAAGGGTCCTATTTTATCTCTACTCTTTGCTACCTCTGATCCAAAGTTTAAGGGGACTCTTGACAACCACTTTCTGAAAGGACACAGTTCAGAAAATAATAGAAGAAAATTCAGTAGAATGACTGCCCATGCCTTCTGGAATGAGCAATTGAAGTGTCAAGTAAACAAAGAACAAAATAATCATATGCCTCCTACTCCTTCATTTATTCCCAGTAAAGACTGTTTCAAACTCTGGTTTCTAAAGATCACAGTCCTCTGTGCAAGCATTCTAAGCATGGGCAGCAATTGACTAGCTCTACCTAATGAGATTAAGAACAAAAATGGGCCACACTTCACCTAGATTGAGTTCTGGAATAAAAGAAAAACATCTTGCCTTAATGAATTGCCAGTCAGCAAAGCATTCAGGTGACGCTTATCCTCTTCCCTCCTTCTCGATTTTCTCTCCATGTCAGGAGTTTGGAGTAGACATTCGACCCAGCAGGGAAGCTACAGTGTTTACTAACTGAGATGGCAGCCACAATCCCTCGATTTGAGATATGCTTTCAACTAGGTGATGCCAACTTTCCTTCCAGATGGCTGCTAAGCACCCACAACCAACGACCGACACAGCTTCTGGCAGCAGTTAGGAAGAGCTGTGAGCAATGTCACATTCCGAGGAGAAAGCCAGCAAATCACATCTTCTGTTCAGCTATTCTCAAGCACCAGAGGATTTCTATTTTTATTAACAGGACCATTTAGAATAGGCATGAAATTAATTTATTGCTACACTGGTTTAAAATATTTGTGTGTTTATTATTTTTGCAGTTGGCATGAATCTGTTTTACTAGAAGAGATGAGGATGGAGAGCAGACAATGAACAAGGACAAACCACACAGCCCTGTCAGAGCAAGTGTTTGGCAACGTTATTGGTACTCTTGCCCAAGGAGCAAGCATTTATACACAAAGCATGGGCTAAATCTATAATTTTTATGCTTTGGATGCAATAGGAAAAACAGGGGTGGAGGGTCTTAGTTCCATGCAATGGGACTGAGATGGACACTTGCCCTGTCTTCTGCCCAAGTTCTGACTAACACTGAGCAGTTCTGGAATTAACACACTAAAGAAGCATCACTTATTCATTTGTTTTGGCTGTTTGTTTTGCTCTTTTAATTTGAATGGCCCATCAATTTTTAACTAAGCTGTCTCCAGGGTTTATAATTTGGGCAGGCCAGGTCACCAGGATAAGCAGCATTTCTTAAGGAATTTCTGTGTGCATTACTAGTAGAGCACAGTGGCTGTGAACTCCAGGTAAAGAGATAAAGCATTTGCTGGTGAAGTTTGTCCAAGAGTGGGAGGGAGAGGGAGGAATTTCCAAGAGTGTAACCCCTCCCCCCAACCAGAACCACCCCAAGGTAGCTTTACTTCTCCTGAAATCCTTTCCCTCTACCAGCCCTCATACTACTACATCTCAATGTTTTTCATGTCTTATTGGTGGTAGTCAGAAAGTACTTCCTAAAGTCTCTTCTCAATTCTTTTTGCTTTCTCCCTTCTTATGTCATCAATGAAAATTATAACATCAATATATAGTACTTTCATAAATTTAGCTTTGTGATCTCCAGATACTGTATTATACCATACCATGCCATACCATACCATACCATACCATATTTCATTGTCCATTCTAGAAGCATATGTATTCAAATCCCTAATTGAGTGGGCATTCTCAAAGAGCTCCAAGAATTCAAAGCTAATAGCTGAATATAACCCACACAAAATAAGGCTGATTTTTTACTTGAAATATAGTTGCTTCTCTTTTTAACACAGTGTTGTTTTTCTTCCCCTAACGAAAGAGTGCTATACACTAAGAAAGCAGCAAAGATTCCAAGGAGCCAAAGTTTAGAACGGGAGCTGACAGTTTTCTTTGCAATGTGTGATTGAGAATCAGTTCCATTTGACCTTCTGAAGCTTGACTAATCCTATTTTAGATTCGGAAGTCAATGTTCTGTCTAGCTTATAAAGTCAGAAGATTTAATTTTTTAAAAAAAAAAAAGCAGAGATAGGTGTATGCTGGTGGATTAGGATTCATAACTTGACTAAGTATCTGCTGGAGCCATTTCTAAAACATGATGCTTGCACTGTATTTATCTCACTCTTAATAGCATCTTTTCTGCTTACTCAGGTAATACATGTCATTTATTTTTTAAAATGTGAAATTCAGAAGAGTAAAAAGATACACATTTAAATCCTTTATATTCTCAGAGATACCTGGAGGTATATCTTTCTAATCTTTTTGAATATGTGCATACACATATACACATTTTTTAACAAAATTGGGCTCATACTAGATATACTATTTGTATATCATTCCCAATTATGTTAAATATATCCTAATACTATTCCATTAATTGTATTTATTTTTAAATTAGTTTCTAAAGTTTCCAGTTAACATTCTTCAAAAGCCCAAAATGTTAATCATTAAAGAATATCTGTGGGACTTCCCTGGCGGTCCAGTGGTTAAGACTTCACCTTCCAATGCAGGGGGTGTTCCATCCCTGGTCGGGGAGCTAAGATCCCACATGCCTTGCGGCCAAGGGACCAAAATATAAAACAGAGCAATATTGTAACAAATTCAATAAAGACTTTAAAAATGGTCCACATCAAAAAAAATCTTAAAAAAACAAAAGAATATTTGTAAAACCACATTCAAGAAACTGATGGTTTAAGGTAAAGAAAAACATCATTTCACTGCACGCAGAGGTATATCCAAAGTGACGGCAGGCAAAGGAAAGTAATTTCATCAATTACTTTAAGGAAATTAACCAACCTCTAAAACCAGAATATACAAAGGCCACCTTTTGGAGAGTATCCTTTTGCTAGGGTGCTTTTGTTAGTACTACTCATACAACTCGCTTGATTTTCAAGAACCGGTCTTCTCTATCTGGCCAACTTCTCCAACCTTTTCTTAGAAAGTCTCTTTTATGTCTTGGGAGGAAGCTGAAGTATAAAGGTTAAGAATATAATGTTGGGCTTCCCTGGTGGCGCAGTGGTTGAGAGTCCGCCTGCTGATGCAGGGGTCACGGGTTCGTGCCCTGGTCCGGGAGAATCCCACATGCCGCGGAGCGGCTGGGCCCATGAGCCATGGCCGCTGAGCCTGCGCGTCCGGAGCCTGTGCTCCGCAGCGCGAGAGGCCACAGCAGTGAGAGGCCCGCGTACCGCAAAAAATAAAAAAGAATATAATGTTATTCTTGTGCAAGTTATTTAAACTTTGTGTGCTTCCAGTTCCTCAACTATAAAATGGGGATAAAAATATTCCCTTTCTTATAAAACTGTTATGAAGATCATAAACCAATATATATCAAGCACTTAGAATGTTGCCTGGAACACTATAGTGATCAACAAATGGTTAGTGTCATTATCTGCAACTCTCATTTGGTCACTTAATCACACATTGTTTTGGATTTTTTTGTTTCTTGGCAATTATTTTTGTTTTCCCATTTTCTGTAGTTTTACCATTTGGGCACAACACTCTTTTTATGTAAATACCTCAATTTTTGCTTGCCCAGTGCTCTGCTCTACATTTTCTGTCTCCTTCCTTCCTGTTGAGAACTCATGGACCTTTACAAAACCTGATTATGCCCTCTAAAGTCTAAGGCTTTTGACTGTCAGCCTGGAGTTCGGAAATAGTCTAGCAGAAAAGGCAACCTCAAAAGATTCAGTCTGTGGATCTGTTTCTGCCAACAGGCTTCCTACACCATGTTACTCGACCCATTTTATAATCTTTGCTCATTTGTTTTCACCCCTGGGCTGAATGTCCCTGGGCATAGAGGGCCTGTCTATCAGATGGCAGTTGAGTTGAAAATGAAACCTACTACTACTTTCCCTGGTACACTATTCTAATTACAGAAAACAGCCCAGAGGAATGAGGAGAAACTGAGAGAGAGAGAGAGAGAGAGAGAGAGAGAGAGAGAGAGTCACAAAGGCTTCCCTCATCTCCGCAACTGAGTGTTATGAGAAGAGGTGAGGAGACCTCACCGCGCACCTAAGGGCAGTTTCCCACACAGCCAGCTCAGCAGTTGTCAGTGGTTCTCACTCACCAACCAAATCTCCTTGCTGGAATCATTTTTCTCTTTTAGAGCCTCAAAACACCAAAGCACAAGGAAGCATCGAGTTACAAGTATCAGAGCCCAGCTGATTCCTATGTGTGCATCTGTGTATCCTACCGGGAGAGTATAGAGGATTCCCGTAGTTATAATTGGCGCTCCTGCCCTTCGGCTTAGAATTGCATTCCTTGAAAAGCAGAGGGGCTGCTGTTGTACTTATGCTCATTAATATTTCAATCCAGAGGGAACTGTTTCCTAAACCCTAGGAGAGGTAACGGAGGTTAGCGTGGCAAAAAGCAGCCAAAATGCCATAACCTGCAGCCAGATGTGTTATGAATAACAATGAGTGAAAGAAATAATAAAAATGGATAAGGAGAACAAGCTTCTAGTGTTAAAAAACAAATTAGCAAATTGAGGTCTTGTTTAAGTACGTGGGAGCTAAATGCCTAAGAACAGCCCCCGACCTAAGCAGCTTGCCGAAAGGGGCTGCACATAATTCAACAACTCTGCCAGGAAAGTCACACACAAAAGCTTGAGAAAATCTGATCTAATAGATAAACTAATGGCCTGGAAGGAAGTTATAGAACCAGCAGCTCATCCCAGACTCCTCTCCCTCTCCCCCTTTCCTTGACATTCCCTCAGGGCTCAATTGCCTTAGAAAACGAATTTAACTAACACACTGCAGAAGGGGTAATAAATACATGCCAACAGCCTACCATTGGGGGGTGCAACAGAAATAATACGGGTTCAAATGAGTAGCTGCTTCCAAAATGAGAGCATCTCTGTGACAACAAAGTAGACTCCCTTGCAGTCACATCAAACACAGTCATGCAGATCAGACCACCTTTTTTCTAGAATTAGAGTGTGCTCTTTCGAGGGTCAGCATTCAGCTTCTCTGGTTTTCAAATGTCAGCAGTCTTCGAGGTACCTACTGCCAGAGAGGAAAGTGAGTCTGTGACTGTCTTTAGTTTCATAAAATGAGGTTGGGTCTGAGAAATTGAACTTTACAACCTGTAATCCTTTAATAATGATAAACTTCTACATATGCTGTTAGTTTTAATATGACCTAACTATAACTATATATACGGAAATTAGTGGGTGTTAAGATGTTCCGAAATGAGTAATGTTGACCTTTCACATAGAATCCTGTTTGGGAGCTGAGGCATCTAAATGAAATGAAAGGGAGT
This sequence comes from Phocoena sinus, assembly GCF_008692025.1. Classification (NCBI taxonomy): domain Eukaryota; kingdom Metazoa; phylum Chordata; class Mammalia; order Artiodactyla; family Phocoenidae; genus Phocoena; species Phocoena sinus. Next base: position 62,782,892 of record NC_045771.1, on the reverse strand, counting down.
CCTTGTGTTTTCTTAATAAATAATGAATACCTAGAATTAAAATGGCAAATATATGGCTCTCCCATTACCACATTTCCCTCCATGAAAGACAGGGAGGGAATCATCGCTCCTGTCAGTCTCTCGTGCCAGCCTGGCTCTATTTACAGAAAACCAGCACCTCCAGAACCACTACAAATGGCTGAGTCGGCAAGCAAGTGGAGAACTGGGCCAGTATGTCACACCCACTTTAAATTGGTGACCTCATGCCTTCTGTAGTCATTGAAGTATTTGAGTTTCTGTGACTAAACTCTGTGTCTCCCTAGAGTTGCCTTGAAAGAAGAATATGAGATAAAATGGACAGGCCTAAATCGATAGGGGGCTACACTTAGCTCTGCATGGGCACCAGATCCAGTGCAAGCTGTTAACGCTGAATGGATTAACGGCATCTCAAACCTCACACATCTGTGGATTTAACTGCTGCAAGTTTTGGGGAACTCGGCTAAGACAAAAATTAGTGTTTTCAGCATAAGTCAATCACTACATCTTAAGGAATTAGGAAGAAAAAGGGAACGAAAAGCATTTATTTTTCTATTAAATTTTGGTATTCAAATAATGAGTTTGGTTTCGATTTTTAACAAAAACACATGAGACAAAAGCATGGCTTGCTAATCTAAGGGAAATTGTAGATGCAGATCTCCTAAACCACAAAGGAGGTGGCAGAAGAAAGAAAAGACACATAGTTTAATCAAATGAAGATACTTTTGTTTTTATATTGATGTTCTAAAATTATTAGGATGTGATCAATATTTCAATTTTTTTTCTTTTTCCTGTGGTTCACTATACCTCCATAAACAAAACAAAGACCAAAAAAAAAAACTATAGGAAAATAGAGAATCAACAAAAAGGGCAGTCAGCGTTGAAACAATTAAAAGGGAAAGCCAGCAAGAAAGCTAGGCAGTTCAATCAATTGGTTCTGACTATAAAGTAACTTGAATTCTGCTGTAGGCTGAAGAAATGTAATTTAAAAAATAACAAAGAGAGGTTTTTAAAAAGTTATTAAATATCAGTAACACTCACATAAAAGGAAAGGGTGGGTTTATAGGTGACTTGGGCCCAGGAGAAGTAAGAATCTAGCTCAGTTTAGCACCTTCTTTAAAATTTTGAAAAAGTGAAGCTGCTTATAAGAAAAGTCCCCAAGAACAAAGAAAGAGACCAAAGCAGAAGCACTGTTAATAAATATCCTGAATAATAAGCAAGTTTTATTGGTTCCCCTGTCTCTTAGACATAAGATAAAAAGATCAAATCAAAAAGCTGTTTCACCCTTAACCCTTATTAGGCTTCTCTTTCAAACCTCAGCTACTCTAACTCCTCAAGTCTAGAAGGATTTCCAGGGAGTCACTGGAGAAAAGCGCTCTGGAAGAATTATTACTTCCACCTCCGTTACACAGGAGCTCCTGCGTCCCACAGGGACATGTTCACGTTTGCTCTGCAAAACACAGGCCACATTCGGCCCCATGAAAGCTGATGACAAAGAAACCCATCCAAAACCAAAGTAATTATAAGAAGTTAAAATCAAAGTGTTTCTCAGGTGCAAATGTCAAATAAAAACATCTCTCCCAGATTTAATTAAGAAAATAGCAAATTAGAGAAGGCAGGAGAGAGACTTGTAATAACAAGTCTTTGTGTGAAGCACTTTGAGTCTTTCTTTTTACAGCAGGACCTGGGGGCAGGAAGGAGTAGATCCTGGTCTACACCAAAGAGATAAAGGGTATTCAAAGCTGGGAATAAACTGGGAAGAACTGCTCAGAAAGTGAAGAATTGCCTGGATTAATTTTCTGTATTCCTTCACGTAGTACTAAATCTGCAGGATACTTTTGCACAAGGAAGAAAATACAGCGTCTGGCATGCTCTTGAATACTGAGATGTGAGCTGGGACATTTATGTAGCCACATGTAAGCGCTTTGGCATATGGATTTCTTTGGGGATTTGTCCTGCCTTTAGAAGGTAGCAGCTATTTGAGAAGGAAATGTTTTTACTGCACCAGTTCTGGGCAACACTCAAAATACCTTTAAAGAAAATAACACCAGATGAAAACCTACAGATACATCAAACACAGCATACTAATTTTTCCTCCCAACCTTTAAGGTATCAGCCATGTTCTACAAACCAGGAAAATGGGCCCTGAGGGGAGGGGTCAGTAATTTACCTCAAAATTATAAGGATTGCAAAAGAGTCACTGGGATTTTGACCGAGTCCATCACAGACCCCAAAGAAAGTATGCCCCCAGTGTATCATGCATGCCTCTTTCGGAAGGTTTTAAAGGAAGAATTTAACTGATCTTGTTGTAAGATATTGAGAGTAAGCCTGTCTTCAAAAAAAGGGGATGACTTACATTACTTTCTTTTTTTAACATTTAAGAGTTTATGGAGCACAGACGTTTAAGACTCTGAAAAAGCAAAGGGCACACACACATGACCAATGCTGCATAATAACCATAGAGGCTTCAAGTATCCCATGAGCACATGAACTTAAGCCCAGGTTCTTAACCCCTGGATTAATGATGCTGTTATTTCTTGTGTCTTTGTGCTACATTATAATGTCTCACTCTATACAGTCACTCTGAACAAGAGAGAGAAAAGTGCAAGTTCTGGGGTTAGACCATTTGGATTAACATCCTGCCTTTGCCATTTAATAGTTGTGACCCTGAACAAACTATATTACCTCTTTACATCTCAGTTTCTTCATCTGTAAAATGGGGACAATAATAAATGTTTAACTCGTAAGTTGTGAGAATCAAATGAGCGATCATGTATAAACCTTTTAGCCCAGTGCCTAACACAGAGCAAGCAAAAAACAAATGTTAACTATTATCATTAACTTTGAGTTCACTATCAAGGCATTTCCTCCCTTTATGCAATGTGATTTTGTGTAATTTCATTAGTAAAGCAGCATGTGACAGACTGTATTTTCCAAATATGGCCAAAATAACATCTCCCATCGCATGTGGTCTTCTACAATGTGACCATGCCACTCCCCCATAAAGAGGGAGAATATGTGTCTGACTAAGTAAAGCTATACCACCTCTAGATGTAGCCCTTAACTGGCCAGTTACCTTTTACCTCCTGCCTTTTGGAACACTCTCTCTTGGAACTTAACCACCACGCTTTGAGGAAGCACAGATAATCTCCTGGAGGTACCCATGTAGAGGGAATGATCAAGGCCCCCAGCCAATACTTGCCGCTGAACTCCCAGCAAACAACCAGAGCCAACCTGCAAATCAGATAAGTGAGCAATCTAGGAAGTAGATTCTCCGGATTCCGGAGCCCACTTACCTCCACATGGAGCAGAGTTAAGCAGTTCCTTCGAAATTCTGCTTAAATGGCAGATATTGTTGTGCCAAGTCACTACATTTTAGGACAGTTTGTTACACAGCAGTAGATCCTCAAAACACAGCACTTTATACAGTCGCTCTTTTTTTTTTTTTTTTCACTTTCCTGGTGCTCACCTTCTCTAAGTGGGTCCATCATGGAGATACTTCTTGTTTTAGAATCTATAACTATGATACGTGCTTAGTACCTGCTGTTTGCCAATCACTGGACTGTTCTGGATGGAGGGAGGAGGGAAGAATACACTGCATAAATAAACTCATTCCTGTCCTCAGGTAGCAACAGTGTGGTTAGGGAGAATGACTAGCTGTATGCGGAAGTAACCAAAATACAGTTACCAAATACTTATTACCAAATACTTAACCCCAGTGCAGGGGTTACAAATGATAGAAGCCTAAACCAGGTCCGTCTGCTCCACATACAGATAAAAAGTCTAAGCAGGGAGTACACAGCCAGGACTGGCTTAGTTATGAAATGCTTCCCAAAAGTTAGATTTAAGCCAGATTTTTGAAGGAGAGCAAAAACATAGAGTAGATATACCAATGGCAGGCAGAGAATATGTTCTGTAAGTTAGAAATGGCAAATGTGAAGTTTCAAAAGTAGTAATGAACAAGTCATTGACAAGACCTGTGAAGGAGATTGCTTAAATTCCAGCAAAGGGTCCTTGCCAAGTGAACAAAGAAATGAGGCTGGGGAGATCTGAACGAAGGGTCAACAAATCTCGACTCCAAGCTTTTACAACCTGGTGTGTTAGCCTTGGGAAAGTTTTTCTTTTCTCCTTTCAGACCGAAGCCTTCTCTCTAGCCCTCAAAGACGAGCAGCCTGAACAGTGACTTAGGTGCTTCTGTTACATAATGCTTGGTCTCTTCACAAACTGGCTTGCTGTGTTTTACTCAGCAGTCTGTCATCTCTTTTGTGGAATCAGGATTGCTCAAAATCTAGCCGTATCTTCTGCCTGGTGTCTTCTGTCAGAGGTGTCTGAGAGGATTCCTTATACATCCATCAAAGAGGCACACTTCAAAATGGGAACTAAAAGCAAAGTGACCATATCAATACAAACTGTTCTTAGTTGATTCACAAATATAGCTGCCAATGGAGTGCTGGGCAGAAAATAACTCCCACTGGACTTCAGTCTATCAGCTGTGTGTCAGTTTTCCCCCCACCAGTGGGCTGTGTTCACTCCTGACCATTCAAACCACAGGTTCTTGACACCAGCACACCTGGGTTGCACGCTACCTTTTCATTCAGTCCTTCTATTGAAGACCTACCCTTTATCAGAAATGAAGCTGAACGGCAGGGCCCTACCATACTGCCATCCAAGGGCTATCCTTCCCACTGTCAAACTTTGGCAGAAAATGGCATCTAGATATGTCCTGATCTACAAGAGACTTACAGCCCATGTGAATCAGGAAATCATGGCAATTTCCCACCAATTTGAGATCCCCCTCTTGAATTCTAATAGAATCAAATAAAATTTTAAACTGCAATTAGAAAACCTGAGGTCTTACTGTTTCTCTCTCTTCTAAAATCTTCCTGCATATATTGTTACAAACCCTATTGTTCTGGGCCAGATTATACCATTTCAAGCAAAGAGCATTCCTAGGGAATAGGAGGACTGAAAACTGAAAAAACATTAAAGAATCCAGGAAATAGATCAACCATGTTCTGTTTATTTGTAAATATCAAAGCAGATATCTCTAGAACCTCTTTTCTTCACAAATACTGTTTTGCTTTTCCTGAATTTTGAAAATGAGAAAGAACGTTGAAGTATGAAGAAAATATAAATAACATATACTAATAGAATAAGAACCCTTCTAAATGTATTCATATATCACAATTCAGGGTGCTGAGAACTGCTGCTTACTTACCTACCCACACACACCCAAACGTGTAAACCCCAACAGCACAACACCCTCAGCTTCAAACCCAAAGAACACTAACAGGCTCATCCTGATGGATGTGAGCTGATCTCATACCATATGGTCCACCTCTCTCTTCCACTGATGAGTGCATCATCTCCACGTTTGGATCACACCTGTCTCATTAGACTGGAGGACTGACTGACCCTGGCTCTTACTGTATTTTTAGACAACTCCAGCATCATCCTAAATGCCAGCAGGCTAAGACCTAAACAATGACAGTATGCAAACATTTACATAGCCTTTTCTTTTTTTTTTTTTCCTTTCTTGATTTACAAGCTCCCTGGGTCTCACATCCTGTTGGGACCAAGATTTTGACTCTTCACAAACTTAGCTCCCACCCTAAACACCCTATAAATCTCTTAAGGCTTTGTGGATCACAATCACACCCTGGCTACTAATATGACCTTTTCAGCTCTCTAGAGATTCAATACTAAATTCCACAGTTATATCAAAGAATTTCTTCTAAGAAATGTGCTTGGAAATATAGTTGAGAAGTTTTCCCAGTGCCACAAGAAATACCCAAACTAATCAGAGTACTTATGTGATGATATGGAATTAGTAATATGTCTCAGCTAGGGAGGACTATAGACTTTGGCATCTTTATCAAACAGAACAAATAGTTCAGATGATCATGACACAAGATGATTGATTCCCTTCTCTGGGCATGTTAGCTGGATGGCTTTTGGTGATTCATTACGTTCATGGAGATAAGCTGGTTGGAATACTGAAAGACAAAGAGATTTTGGCTGGATAGATGAACCTGGACCTGGGCTGCTACATAATTAGCACCCTGAGAAAGTTTCCTGAGTAGTCCCTCTCTCCTTATAAAACCAATCCTAGACTAGGATTCAAACTTGGGTATAGTCCCAATAAGCCAAATAGTCATGAAACTGGCCCAGACTTCAAGCCAAGACAATGCCAAGTAACATTTAATTTAAGAAACATTTGTTTAACAATAACAACATAGCAGGTAATTTCTTTTTTTTGTTTAATTTATTAATTAATTTATTTATTTTTGACTGCGTTGGGTCTTTGTTGCTGTGCACAGACTTTCTGTAGTTGCGGTGAGCGGGGACTACTCTCGTTGTGGTGGGCGAGCTTCTCATTGCAGTGGCTTCTCCTGTTGCAGAGCACGAGCTCTAGGCACTTGGGCTTCAGTAGTTGTGGTGCATGGGCTCAGTAGCTGTGGCACACAGGCTTAGTTGCTCCGTGGCATGTGGGATCTTCCCAGACCAGGGCTCGAACCCGTGTCCCCTGCATTGGCAAGCGGATTCTTAACCACTGAGCCAACAGGGAAGTCCCTACCAGGCAATTTCTGCTTCAGCATTTAAACATAGAAAAATATTAGATTGTTTCTGCGTTTCTAATAGATACAACAAGCAAAAAATGTGCACTGTCTCCCTCCAAAAAATTTTTTGAAAACTGTATAAAAAACTACCAAATTTCCAATATTTGGGGATGTCATCTTTTTAAGCCCCAGTGAGGAGATAACTTGTTTGCCCATTGGAATCCAGTTTCCACTTAGTACATTAAGGGTTGAGAAGTAGATTTGTTTGTCCAGTTCTGCCTTTTTCCCTTTCAGCCAAACAGAGTCTGCAGAATCTCCAAAGGCAGCTTCACTAGAACTGTCTTTCAGTTTCTGGTTCTTTTTGATAGAACGGGTCATTTGAGAGGGATCTGGTGCCCAAGAGCTTCCACCCCCCTTCCATTTTGCAGTTGCATTTAGTTTTTGTTAAATGGCTGCCAGAGCTCGTAAATGGACTTCCCACATGACCATTAATACATACATCTTCAAAAAGGAAAAAAAAAATTTTTTCTTCCAATCTGATTTGCTGCTTTCCTATCTGTGTTACATATATCCTGAAATGTAATTTCCTGGGCAAAGAGTAAACACAAGCAGTTTTCAATTAAGGGCAGTTGAATGGTGACATTGAAGGAATCGTGGAAATAAGTACAATGCACTAATCATGCAAAATTGAAAAACAAAACAAATTGAATTTTGTTCTATGCACTCACATTCAATAGAAAAACTTGACAACACCCTGTATATTTTAAAATCATGCAACCAACTGTCCACTGTAGTGAGAAAACAGTTTAAGAAATCATAACTCCACACTGCACAAGGTTAATACTATTTAAAATGCAAAAGCCAGGGAGGTGGTACCACATTACATGGTATTTTCACCATTTAGGCACCCAGGAGCAGATATGTGTATCTTTCACCTTGACATCTGATTGCTGTGCTAATGCCATTTAAAACTAGATGGAAGAAAATTATATTCTCCTAAGGAGTTGCCTGATTCTTTTCTTTAAAGAAAAGAAAAAAAAATAAAGATAGCCATTTTGATTCAAACAACATGCTACACAGAAACCTCTGGGCATAAATCGCATCAGGCCTCTATAATTTTTGCTTGCTATTGGTTATTGCTGGGATAATTGCATAGGAAAACTATTTGTGTAATTGTCAGCAGTAATACTCCTGGACCAAGGACCAAGGCCTCCTGCAAATTTCTACAAATCATTACTCTCCTTACAGTTTGTGGGGTTTTTTTTTTCTTTGTTTGTTTTTTTCCTGAAGATTACTGGAGTTAAATCAAATGGAATTATTGTTCTCAGACTTGGGAAGCTTCACTTTAATTTCTGAAAAGTACAGACAAATTTTACAGCTAAGCAAACTTGTGTCCTTTGTTTAAGAAAAAGGGACTCCAGAGGGTTGAGGGGGGAACAAAATGCACATCTTCAAAGCTGTGGATCTACCTGAACAAACTGAAAGCTAATCTGGTGAACAGGGTCAAAGAAGCCATTAGACAGTTTAATTCAAAGGGGTTGGACATGGGAAAAGACATTTGACAGTATTTGTACAACTCTGTTTTCTTGCTCATTTGTTTTCTCTTCCAAGTTGTTAGAATGCATTATAGGAGTGCAGAAGCAATGGATTATATACTTAGAGTAGTAAATAAGGCTCAGCAATACACACACACACACACACACACACACACACACACACACAATGCATTTCCCTTCTTCCAAAATGGTAGTTCTGCCTTATTTATAATTTAGCAGCTTTCTATAAGATATTATAAGCACATTATTTGTTCTGACTAGACCTTTCCACATTTCTCATAAAAACAGTCTTGATGAACACTGGTAAAGGAAATTTTTTTAATTCCTGTGAAATTGTTTGGCATTTAGTATATTCGCTTTCAACAAATTTGTTTGGATTTTCCAACGTTTTGATCATAACATACAGTAGCAAAACTTCTTTAATACTTTAAAGTTTAGACAAAGTATGTAAGCAGAAAATTTATTTGCAAAAGAGGAAACAGATGATAAGTAAACATTTAAGAAATGGGAATTGAATAGGATGTGACGGTTGGCCTATTAAATTAATTAAGATATTGTTTTCATAATAATCCTTAATGTTTGTGAGGATTTGGTGAAACAGACATCCTTTTATAAGCTGATAGAACAAAAATCAGCAAGATGTTTCTGTAAAATAATTTTATAATACATAGTGAAGGTTTTATCTTAGACAGTATAGTCTTTGAAAATGAACGCCTATCTTACGAATGACTATCCTAAAAATAATTTTAAAAATCTAACAAATATTCACATATAAAAATACTTATTATTCAAAATAACAAACATCCTTAAACGATCTAATTGTTCAACAACAGGAGCATATCAAATAAGTTATGGTACTATGTGCAATGAGTTATTTTCTACTCATTCAATGGTGTTTTCAGATCCAAAATTTTTAAATATGGAATGATGTGGAGAAATATTCATATAAAATGAAATACAAGATTTAAAATTGTACATGTATGTGATTCTAAAGTCATTGTAAATAGAAATATGGATAGGAAAAAATACTGATAATTTCTGAATAATGGGATTGCAAATAATTTTTATTTTCCAATCTGTGTTGGTACTTCATCTTGTTTTGCATGTAATATGTTCATTAAGTAGTCATTGTTTTGGATATAAATTACTATACTTTCAAAATCTACAAAATACAGAAGCACTGTACTTCCCAAAAAGTCTAGGGAAGAGTTTGCCCATGTTTCTTTGGCTCTTAAAAAAAGACTTCAGGGATGAAAAATGTGAGCTAACTCTACAATGTGGATGCTTGGAACTGAAGTGTCGAATACTGAGATCCTTTTGGAATGCCATTTAAAAATATATCATTAATTTTGTTTTAAGCTGAGGTTGCCAGTGAAGTTATTACCGTAAGCCAGATCCCTGCACCCTCCTTTCACCCCCAAGCATTTCATGTTCTGTCACTTCCCTCTGGAATCACTAATTGTCTCCTAATTGTTTCTATCCCCTACAGCCATTGATGGCTGTCACTGGAAAGACATTCTCTAGTGGCTTTTGCCAAGAAACAGAGTCAGTCAGAAGCTTGTACCTATTCCTGCTTTCACTAACATCTCCAGGTCACCTCAGGCAAGTTTTGTAACCACCTATTTCAAAATTGGGTTGCATATTATATTCTTCCTCACTGAGAAACAAAATAAGATGTAATAGATCACCAGATACCAACTTGCATTCTATGGTTTCAGTTCTCACTGTTCAGTGTCTAGTGTGTCTCTCTGCCTTAAGGAAACTGACATAATTTAGGAGGAATTCAAGAAATAGTAGTAGTTTAGTGGCTACAACCACATACACAAACTGGACTTCCTGGATGTGAATCCAGCTGTCATTCACTAGCTATATGATCTTGGTAAATTCACAGACTCTCTGTGTTTCTATTTCCTCCTCTGTAAAAATAGATTAAATGAGTTAGTTAACACATATACAGCACTTAAACCATTTCTGGTATAAAGCAAATGTTAGCAATTATTATTAGAAAGCTGTAGTGCAAACTCTGACAGTTGGCTTTTCTTTTTCTAATGCAGGTACTTGATTTAAGTTTTGATTGCTGAGGAATCCGCTCCAAAGGGGCATTCACTTCAAAGACAGGTATCTCAAATGAACACATTTCTAACCATAGGACTAGATAAAGAGCCAAAAGCCTCCTGCCTCATCCTCCCTTCTAGGCTCCCTTGTTTTAGAGATCTTTGTTGATTTCTGATAACTAACCATTGGGCAGCTTGTTTTTTTTTCCTTTTCTGGAATTTGAATTCCTACTTTTATGTTTCAAATTCACTGATAAAGAGTATGCCCTTGAAATCCTAGGTCCTGACCCCTTGATACCCAGTAAAAGCAGAACCCTGGACCCATGTGTCCTCTCTCTCTCTCTCCCCTTCAACCTCACTGTGTGGCCCCAGGTATTCCATGTAATTTCCAGGACTTGTAAATAATAAACTTTTTCAAAGTTTCCCAGGTAGTTATTGCTGAGGGCGACTTGCAATCATAGTAAGAACCACAAGGGCCAGGCCAGACACAATATTGGCTGAGACTGGCACAAAATAAAAATGATGTGTCTTCTCTCTTCCAAGGTTAAAAATATGTTAACAAAATTCCTGGCTACCAAAAAGTACAGATTACGTGTTGGAGGGTCTGTTCATAAACAGTTCAATTTTCCACGAAGGGAAAATAATCTAATCTATTGGGTTAGTCTTAGAGGTAACTTACTCAAAACAGAGTAACACACTGGAATTGTTAAATACTTAGTTTTTATATTGACAGAGCCTCATTAAATAGGTTTGATATACAGTATACTTATTCAGAATAGAGCCAAGATAAATGAGGATTCCCAAGTAGTTTTGCACATGTTTATATCTGTCTGTGACGTACAGATTTAAAATAATTACATTTCATTTTGGCTCACGTCAACCACAAGTTAGCTCAGCACAATTTAATGGAGAAGTACGTTGCCTTTGCACTTAATGAGGCCACATTTGATAAGAGACTCTGACGGGATCTGGAATCATAACAGTAATGAAATCCAAGGTTTGGATTCTTGGTTCATTAGGCAACAAGACTGGCTCTTCAATATACTTGTTTCCAAAGAGAAAAAAAAAAAAGGTCAACTTGTTAGATCTTTTTCATTTATTTTTTAAGATGCTAGAGAATGAGTGGGCTTTTATCTTTCAGTTACTAAACAAAGGTGTTCTACAACAGCTTTGACTTAAAATAATGAATCTTAACTATGAATCTTAACTATCATTTAACTACTCCATTTACTTGCTGATGAGGAACTGAGGCCCACAGATACAATGTTCTTGCCAATGTCAAGAGCTTGTTAGTGTCAAAAGACAAGACCCAGTATAACGACAGACAAGACCCAGTATAACGACAGTAATTGTTAGTATTTATTGAGCACTTAACAAACCACAATGTTAACTCATTCAACCCTCAAAACAGTCCCCATTTAACAGGTGATAAAATATGATGGCACAATAGAATTAAGCGACTGGTCCAAAGGTCACACAGTAAGCAGACTATATTGAGAACCCGGGAACTCCCAACTCCAGAAACCACACTCTCAACCCTATACAATACTGACTAGCGAAATGACCTGAAGGTTCTCATGTCAAAGGCCGCATCAGACACACATTACTCAGTCTGATTGGAAGTCAGAAAAGATGAATACAGTCATCCCTCGGTATCTGCAGGGGACTGGTTCCAGGACCTCCAAAGGACAGCAAATCCGCGGGTGCTCAAGTCCCTTATAAATGGTGTGGTACAGTTGGCCCTCCATCTGATCTGCAGTTGGTTGGATCCAGGGATGCGGAACCCACAGCTAGGGAGGGCCGACTGTATTCCACTCTCTCCAACCCCAGCATTTATACAACCACCTAATAGCCTTCTTATGAGCTCACAAGTTAACCCGGTCAGAGGGTTTTGATACCTGGAAAAAATATCCTGATTGTTAGCCATCACATTCTTCTGGATTCCTTTTAACAGAGAATGGACCTTATGCAGATGGAAATTTTCTTGGAGAGAGACAATCACTGCACAGCTTGCTCCTTGAACCCAGGACAATGTTAAACAAGGTACCCCAGCAACAATGGAAGTATTGATCACTGAGACTTCTAGCAAAGTCCATGAGTCGGAAACTTGCTTTTTAATGTGAATGTCATTTTATTGTATGTGACTTTAGAAATGTTGCTAAATTCCTTATCTAAAATGTTGGGAGAATAAGATTTACACCTCTTCTATTCATTCATCCCCTTATTATATATCTATTTTGTACAGCAGCCAGGTGTCTGTCACTGAACTAGGTAAAGGCAGAAGTGAATTTATTTAGGAGATAGTGAAGCTTGAGCTTGAGGGCCCCTCACTTCCCTGGGCCCCTTTAAGGGAACAGCTGGCAGCAGGGGACAACAATGTGTTCTCATAATCATATATTTTTCCAAAATTTGCAAAAGAAGATACTTTAATTACAATCAGTTAAGGCCACTGTCTCTTTCCCACTTGGATTTCCCCTCTCTCTTCCTTGCTTTCCTGTGTACTGTGGCTTTGGAGTGATTGCACAGATTTTTGGCATCCACCTTAGGGGAAACTGAATTGTGAATAGTTATACTTAGTTGGATTTTAATGGGATATATTTATGTGGCTTACAGTCACTTCCATGTAGATCTAAATTCTTGTTAATCATCTCAGTTTAGGAGTATTTCCAGGAGTTCTCCTACTTCTCAGTGTTCCCACTCATCTAGCGTGATCACACAGAAGTCCAGGTCCAATGCCATTTTACAATATGAAAATGCTCTGCAGCCTCTGACACCAGAATTATGTGGATAAAGAGACACAAGGTTTGAAATGTATAGAGCCAGATATTACTACTACAACTACTACTACTACTATTTCTGTTATTATTATTATCATCATCATCAAAATAGACATGCCCCTAAAGTGTCTAATGCTTTAAGCTCTCATTAGCAGGCATTAGTTGACAGTTCACTGAAACCTAGACAAGCTGATGGTAGGGGATGGAAGAGGGATGAGGGGTTCCTGGGAAAAGCAGGCAAGCAAAAGAGAAAATATTTGTCCTGACTAAGTTCTGGCTGCTGCTACCTAAGTTAGTGGTTTGAGAGTTTTTAAGGAGTGTAAGAATCACCTGGAATTTTTGTTTGGCAACGTATACTCCTGAGCACTGCTCCAGACCTACGGAAACCGAATATCTAGTTGTGAGGTCAGGGAGTATGCATTTCAAGAAATTCAGGTGATTCTAAGAGAGGTAGTCCACAGATCACACTTTGATCTAAAGAGACAAATTTCTAAGAAATTTAATCCAATTAACTGAGCTGGAATATCCGCAGATACATGACCAGAGGCCCAACAACAACCTGTGAATAATATCCCCGGCCGGTTTCATTAATGTTCTGATGGGATCTAGTTTTTTCCATGTTTACAATTTCCTTTCCCAAACTCAATTGCCCTCTGGGGAGAGTAGGCGAAACATACATTTATGTACTCAGTTTTGTAAAGGAAGAAAAAACAACTCCAGGTATGTTTGAATATTCTTTCAAAGGTTAATGTGTAGATGTTCTTGGCACTTACACATCTAAATCATTACTCCAAAGTGCACAGTCGTAATACATATGAAAAAGAAATTTCTGCATTATACAATGATCCAAGAACAAGCTTACAAGGTGTGCATAATCATTGATATTTTACTTAGCTTGCATCAAAAGATCCCTGACCTTTTGTTCCAATCTTTAGGGTAAATCAAAAGAGCAACAACTGGTCTCCCTGCACACAGTGAGCATTTAGCCTACATAAAAAAGGTGACTATTTTTGTTCATCAACATAATTAAACCCAGATATGGACTGACCGTGTCAGACTCTGGCCAGAAGCTAACTTGTATGAGAGCTTGACATAATCATATTAAGGGCTAACAGTGCTTAGTTGCCATGAGCTAAAAAAAAAAAAAAAAAAATACACGAAATAGTGTAGGTATATATTCTCTGCTGCATGTTAATAAGCTAACTGGAATCTAAGCAGTTGATATTTATAATTTCTATATTTTAATTGTAAAAATCATCAATATTATAATCGCTGAGTAATATTTCCTTTGACTATTAAACTACTAATTGACCTAATTGAGCAGAATATCGCTAAAAGCAAATACAGTATTTTGTTTTAGCTAGAGAAGAAGAAAATTATTTGGAGGCTAGTATTTTGTTTTAATTTAATTAGAACCATTGTGTATGCAGTTTCTATGTTTGTATGTCCTCTAAGCAAAATTCCATGTTCAACTCTAGAAGAGGAGAGTTTTTCCTGATGAAGTTTACATTATTACTTGGGACATTTCTCTAGTGCTATTTTTCCTTCTTTCTGCTAAAAAAATTTGTTCTGAGCAATATAAATAATTGGAATTTTTACTATAGATGTGCAGTATATACATGTACAAGACCATCTAGCCTAACACCATTATTAACTGATGAATAAAAATATGCCCCAAATCAGAGAGTGTCCTTGTGACAGAGGCAGGGCTGGAACTCAACCTTCCACTCCCCTATTAATGCTCCTATTTCCCAAGCTACTCTCTGGGATAAAATTTTCCTTAAATAATATTTCTCTTTCTTTATTTCAGACTTAACACTAAAGAGATGTTTCTCTGGCAGCTGTTTGATAAAATGTTGCTCATCCATTAAACTTCAGTTCATAATTCCTATCCCGTGAGAGCAGAAAGATGCTGTTCCCTTCAGCACAGCAGCAATGATAAGCAGATACCCATTAAGAAATTATTCTGTTAATGTCAAGCTTGACTAAAGTGGTCAAATAGGCTTCCCTGAGCTTCTATATTCAAGGAAAGGGGTGTGGGGGAGAATAAGACACATTGCATATGACGAAGCATTATATATATTTACATTTTCCAAAGGGTATATGTACATAGTTTTTCTTGACTTTTGAAAAATCCACAAGATAAATCTTTTATGTCTAGGATATATATAAATTGGATTACAGATGATGAAAACCATTCTTTATATCATAACATAATGTTCCACTTAAAGAAATAATAGGCACTGTAGCACTGAGGAATAAAATAAACAGGAGCATAATAAAAATTCTTGTAAATAAAAAAGCCATAGAAATCCATCTAAATCACACCATCATATGGCTTAGTAATTCTGCTTTATAACATTACACTGCACTCTTAACTTCCCTAGCCTTTGGTTTATAACATATGTGTATGGTATCACCAGATAGTGATTACTTCAAATGCAGAGCATCCTCCCATGAAAATCTCTATCTTGAAAGGATCTTGAAAGACCCTTTACGAGTCTTTCCAAGAATATAAGAATTCAAGGATCCAAGCATTTATGTGCTTGTCTGTATAAAGCAAAGGTTTTCAACTGGGAGTGATTTTGTTTCCCAGGGGACATTTGGCAATATCTAGGGACATTTTTTATTGGCAGTGGGGTAAAGAGTGTATTGGCAACTGTTGATTAGAGGTCAGGGATCCTGCTATAATTTCTACCACGTGGGACAGGCCCACAAAAAGGAATTATCTGACCCCAAATTTTCCAGGCCAAGTAAGCTAAAGTAACAGCTGCTGTGAGTTATTTAGAATGACATAAAGTTTTTAGTCACTTAACTTACTGAGAAATGTGTGTTTAAATCTTATTGCTTGTGTCACTACCTAGGGTTACTGGGCAGATTTCTTAGTGAGAGGCAACACATGCAGCAGCAAGAACATGAGGTTTCGGAGCTTGGAGACTTGGTTTCAGAAGATGCAGCTCTCTCTCTAATTAACTGTGTGAACTTGGGCGATTCACTTAACCTCTAATGCCCTCAATTGCTTCATCGAAAAAATGAGAGAATCAATTTAATTCTAGAAATCCCTTCCAGCTCTAAAATTCTATTATTCAAATGAGAAGGCAAATCACAACTTTAGAAAAAAAATTTTAATTAAGATACCTGGCTATGCAATTATTAAAAACAAAAATACCTGAAGAGTACATACATTAACCATTAACTGCACTGCTTCAATACATTTGTGAGCATTTATTGAGAATCCATTATATGCTTAGCACTCTACTTGTTGATATAAAGATATAAAAGAAGGATTAGACACTGTGCATCTCTATGAGTAAACTAGACTGAATTATTAAAACCCATTAAAGAGATGGGGTTTTTGCCAGAAGTAAATATGTAGATCCTGAAATCAGGATATCCCAGGATCTTTGGTAAAATACAAATTCCTGATCCCTTAGTCTTACTGGGTTGGGATTTCTGAGGATTTGGTCCAAAACCTGCATTATTACAATCACTTCCAAGTGAGTATGCATACTATAGTTTAAAACTCACTGAATTAAAATTAATAATAAGAGAATCAGAGAAAGAAACATTAATGGCAGGTCAGAATAGTTAAAGGAAAGTCCCTAGTAGGTAAGATGGAAGTATAAATAGATGGGGTTTAGAAAGAGCCAGGAAAGGTATTCATGTGGAGATTCAACATGAGCAAAGGACCAGATAGATGTGGGAGTGGATGGGATGGACTTGGGAGTCAATGAAGAGTCTCAAGACATCAGTACTTGTATTGAACAGAAATAATAAAGTGAGTTAGTTGTATACATGGATGGTAGAATCAATTTGAAAATGTCTATCCCCCCAAAGGACAACCATCCTGGAAAAAAAATTAGTTCAAAGATGTTTAAATCCTATTTAAGTGTTGTCTGACTAAAATGTGTTTCACTGATTTTTAGGCCATATATGTAATTCAAGAAGAAAATAAAATTACTCAATGCATTAAAACTTCTAGATCTCAAAGTCTCCTAATTCATTTTATTTCTCAAAAGCCCATGTTTATTTGCTGAATAAGTCTTATTTCTCTCTAGTACCCATATTATTTTGCCAGTGTAAACCCATACATAAAATGACATTCCTATACCGACCATTTTTATACACTTTAACATGATTTTTCCTCTTGAGAGGTGGGAACTGAGAGTTCCCCCCCCCCAAAATCCAAGGATATTTCACTCTAATAGTTGTATAATATAAATAATTACATCTGTTAATTTGTTAAATGGACTACTTTATTGATTTTTAATTTATTTCCACTATGGTCAGAGAATCTTTTTTGTGATTTGAATCCTTTTAATTTATTGAAACAGTTTTACGACTAAGAATATAATATCCAATATCTTCGAACTTGTTTCACACATGTTGTCCATCTTTGGTTGTTTTGAGTAAAAGTGTAAATTCAACCCCCATCGTTTCATTTTCACTGGAAGCAGAAGTCCCAATTCGAGTAGATTATTTAAATATATTACTATTCCTAAAAATTAATTGACTCAATGCCACTAATATTACTGTTAAACCTTATATGGGAATATCAGCTCTTATTATAATTATGGAAATAATAGATTTAGTTTATAATGTAGTTCTCAGTAAGTTCTTAATGTAATATATTTAAATATCACTTTTCTCAGATTCTGATAAGAACCACTGAGTCTCCCATGGTATTAGAGATGTATTTTGACCATCCAAGGTGGGAAGTTAATTTCTTAAATTACTTCCCATGTGATTCTATGATTCTGTGACATCATTCACCTTCTTTCCCAAACAAGAATTACTAGTAATTTGTTTTTAAGATTATTGGACCTAGAGACTGTCATACTGAGTGAAGTAAGTCAGACAGAGAAAGACAAATATCATATGATATTGCTTATATTTGGAATGTAAAAAAATGGTACAAATGAACTTATTTACAAAACAGAAATAGAGTCACAGATATAGAAAACAAACTTATGGTTATCAGGGGGCAAGGGGGGAGCAGATAAATTGGGAGATTGGGATTGACATATACGCACTACTATATATAAAATAGACAACTAATAAGAACCTGTTGTATAGCACAGGAAACTCTACTAAATACTCTGTAATGACCTATACGAGAAAAGAATCTAAAAAAGAATGGATATATGTATAACTGATTCACTTTGCTGTATACCTGAAACTAACACAACATTGTAAATCAACTATATAGAATAAAAAAATTTTTTAATAAAATATAAAATAAAATGAGGGAGTGGAAGCAGATACTCTTTGCTCTGAGTTCACTTCCACAAAAAAAAAAAAAAAAAGAATTCATATATTCAATGCCAGGTTCTAAGAGTTACCAAAGAAGAGAAAGATTCAGTTCCTGCCCTCCATGAGCTAAAAGTATAGTAAAAGAATAATAAGTGTTATCATCACATTTACTTATAAAAAAGTTTGCAACCTGCATTTATGTTTGAAGACATGTATTTGGTAATATTATTAACACAAGCTTATTGATAATTAATCAATACAAACTTTACTTCCAACACTAATAATACCTTAAGTTTATATCTAAATGTCAGAAAAATTCTGTTGCCCAATACTGCATTTCATAGGCATCCTTATACAACATCAGAGGGAGTCGTAGTTCCGAAACCACTGTGAAAGCCTAGACAAGCATTAAAAAAAAAAAGCTTTACACACATTTTACAGATAACTCATATTTATCTCATTTAGGAAAGATACAGAAAGTAAAGATAGCTGTAGATAATCTGTTTTTTCTGCTTTTTTATCAGTCACCGTTCTAAGTTAAACAGTATATAAGTGTACACAAGAAAACATAGTAGCCTCCTTCTCACCACTCCCCACTCCTATTCTCCAGCAGTAACCACATTCAACATCTTTTGTTGTTTTTCCGGTAATTGCCTTAATGTTTCTAACTATAAATATTGCTTTCTTATTTATTAAGCTTAGACACTATTCTCTGACATCTTGTCATTTTGGATAAGAATTTAGCTCTTTTTCACCACTGCCCTCAACTCCTTTTCCACTCACCCATCTTTTCGGTAGAGTGAAGTTACTATTTGGGGTTACACAGGTAAGCAGTGTTTAAATAATTCTGACTGTGTAATATTGTTCATCAAGCCAAACAATGTACAATGATGATATTTCCTTTACTATCCATATTTTCTTGAAGATACTTGTCTCATTTCCTTAGATTTACATGAACGATCACTAATATTTTCTAAACGTTTTTACAGACCTTTCGAACACCAATCATATTTTTCATGTTCAAACACATTGGATAACCTAACAATTTTATTTCTTTCCTAGAGACCTCCTTCCAGTGGCCCTCCACCCTTCTTTTTAAGCCATACTGGTTGCTGTCCAGGTCTAAAGCACTGTTGTCATCTTCTAACATCCCAGCTGAACTGCTCTAACAATATTCCCAGGGCAACGTTTGAGCAGATATCTTTGTCTGCCAGACTGCAGTGCCAGACCTTCCTTCAAAAGTACATGTAATAACTTCTAGGTAGGTAATATGGAGAACTTCCTTCATTTAGCAAGTGTGGTGGAGGGGAGATAATACTTAAGTACTGTTTATTGACTTCATTCATGCCATGGACATTGCCAAGTACGTGACATACATTACATCATTTATTTTCACTACATCTCTTTGAGGTTGGTACCCATTATTATTAACCCCATTTTACAAATGAGGAGACTGAGATTCAGAAACACTTGATACTTATCCAGTGTCACACATGTAAAAAGTACCAGAAACTGGTTTCAAACCCAGGTTTTATCTCACACCTAAGGTATGTTCATAACCATTTTAGTGCACTGTCTCCACAGTGTATGAATGTATTCAGCTCTGATTGCTGGAGAAGACAGGAAAGGACTAGAAGAGAAATTGAAGGCTTGTGCCTCTTAAGGAAACAATTTATTCCCAGGTCTGCCATTAGCTGATCAGACATCCTCAGGCAAATCACATGACATCTAACAACAATAATCATTGTAAGAGGCAACATTGATTGAACATTTATTCCTAGCACTTTTGGATGTTTTATCTCATTTTAGTCCCATGAGAATTTTTTTGTGTGTGATACGTGGGCCTCTCACTGTTGTGGCCTCTCTCGTTGCGGAGCGCAGGCTCCGGACGCGCAGGCTCAGCGGCCACGGCTCACGGGCCCAGCCGCTCCGCGGCATGTGGCATCTTCCTGGACCTTGACACGAACCCGTGTCCCCTGCATCGGCAGGCGGACTCTCAACCACTGCGCCACCAGGGAAGCCCCCATGAGAATTTTTTTGATGTAGGTGTTCTTATTGTCATTGTTATTATTGTTACTATTATTATCATTTTTAGTCTCATTTTATAAGTGGGGAAGCATACCTCAGGGTTCTACTCTCACCTTTCAAGTGAGTGAGTTGAATTGATTACCTCTAAATCCTCTCTTTCTAAAAATACCTTCCCTTGAAACAGTTACAAAGTAAAACCTACAACTACATATTGGATTTGCACACTTCAGAGAGAAAGATACCAATTACAGAATTTTAAAACTGGAAGAAACTTTAGGGATCACTTCTAATTGCCTCATTTTTCAAAGAAAGAAACTGAGGCTCAAAAAAATATTAATTGGAGCCTCCAGAGTCACACAGCTAGTGGAGACTAGTACCCAAATGTGAATAATTCCCAATTTAGTGCTTTTTCCTACATCGAAGAAGGCAGGGAGATGGCACATAGAAAAAAGGAAAGAAGAAAGGAAGGGAAGGGAAGGGAAGGGAAAGAGACAAGACACGGAGATAGAGAGTAAGTAATGTGGAAGTCCCTACCACCATCTATTCATCATTCAACTAATTGAGAGGCCCAGAAATACAAAGAGTACAAAAGTGAGTACAAAACATTCTATCCTTAGAAGGAGTTTACAATTAAAAACGAAGAACAGTACGTTAAGACATTATTTTAAAACATAATTATAAATGTCATAATTTGCAAATTCAGTCCAAAAACGAGAGTTGAATATATAATTTGGCATCTAGAATCTAAAGAATCCATAATGGAACTCTCAGTTTCACTCACCCACCACGAAAGTGTCACCATCTCAGTAAATGGCACCACTATTCAGTCAGCTACTCATGGCAAAAATCAGCAAGCACTTTTAGCTCCTTCACACCCTGTATCCAACCCATAAAATAAATCCTCTTGATCCTATTTCCAAGATATATCTCAAACATATTCACTTCTCTCCTTCTCTGTTTCCACTCTAGTGGAAACTCTAGTCTAAGCCACCCTATTCTCTTGCCTGGGCTATTAACACAGCTTTTTAAATAGTCTCTCATCTTCCACTCTGGTCCCATACAATGTATTTTCTACCTAGCAAGCAGGATGTCTTCAAAATCAGGTGAACCAGATGAAGTCACTCCCTTTCTTAAGCCTACCAATGGTCATAACAGCCTCCTTTCTGTAGTTTGTAACTGAGCTCATTAAGTGCTTTTCTAGGTAAACTCAAGAAGGTACAACCAGCGTCCCAAAACAACCGCAACCTACTAGCAAAAAAGAGCCATCTGTGACTTCAGTAACAGAATATGATACATGATATGGTTCTTAGAAGAGCAGACAACAGTATCAGAAAGGTGCATTGTCAGTTAAATCTTCACAGTGCAAAAACAGAAATATTCTAAAATCATTTTCTTATCACCCTAGAATCCACTTACTGTCACCCATCTTTGCTGCTCTCAATGTATTATTAGAATCGAACTTCAAACACTCCGTATTATTATATATGTTTATATACTCTGTATTATTATATATGTGTTCAATCCCCCAAATAGAAGATAAACTCTTACTTCCCTATCTTAAATCTCCACATTCATAGGGATAGAAAGAGGAAAAGCAAAGGTGAACAGAGGTGCATGATCTCAGCAGTCTGGTAATTCAGTCAAGTGGGATTGGCTGCTATTAAACACAGTTACAAGTGTGAGTATGAAAGCGGAAGAATGAAGTATTTAGGGAAAATTGGAAAGACAATGCTTGTCTGAGAAAGGGATCATCTAAGTTGAGACCTGAAGAATAAACAGAAGTTACCAGAATCACTTAGATAAAGCGGGGAGCTGGGTGGAAAGTGGGAAGGAGACGTTTCCGGTAGAGGAAGCAGCACAGTGGACAAAAGATGTACAGGACATGATTCTGCCATCACATATACCTTAATATGTTCACATCCACCACCTTTGAAAAACTCAGCCTTTCTGCATAACCATAGATTGATTGAAATGTATCATTAAAATTTTACCTTGTCAAAAAAGGCCCTGCCTGAACCCCCCTATATGAAAGAGCACCCCAGTCACTCTTTCTTCCTACCTTTGTTCCAACCCAATACTGACTACCACTTGAAGTGGAAAATATTTATTTGGGGCTTCTTTTTTCTTTCTTCACCCACTAGACTCTAAGCACCATGGGAGTAAGATCTTGGTTTGTTCTTATTTTTGTTTTTTCTGTGCTGTACCCCATTCAATCCTGGTCACCAAGGCAGGTTAACACACATCCTCTTCAGGCCTGTATGATAGGAATCCCACTTATCTCATTTCAATCTCTTTTTCTGTTAAAAAAAAAAAAGAGAGAGAGAGAGAGATAAAAAGGGGAAAAAGGCCCATCATCATGGGCTTAAATTGTAAAATCCTTTTGATAAAATTTTCCAAAATCCCAAGTGAAGCATGAGATTCTATTATGTATATCTAAATTTGTCCTTACTGTTTCCACGGGTTGCTTTTTTGGTACAAACCTAAATGTGACAAACATCTAAACTATATTTAAAACCAAATCACAATTACTATAAAATGCATAATTTGAGCCAGAAAATCTTTGCTGTGCAACTCCCTGTCTGTCTATATCTTAACTTCAGCTGGGCATAAATGATGTCAAAGCATCTGGATAAAAAGAAAAATAGTAGTCAATGACCCAAACTTCTTGGAACACTGCACTTCACATTTATTGATTTGGGCATTTCTAGATGTTAAAGGTGGTACACACAAAGCAAACTGGGTGCTGTGTTGGGGTTTTTTTTCTTTTCTTTTTGTTTGTTTGCTTGTTTGCTTGTACTTTTCACACAGATATTTTTGTGCCATGAGAACAAATTATCAAGACAGACAAAAAATAGAGTATAAGTAAGCCCCAACTTAGTAACTATAATGACCCACATTGTAATTTTTACCCTACTAGTAACTTTGAGCAAATGACTTAACCATGCCTCAGTTTCTTCATCGGTCTGGGGTGAAAATGCCCACCTGATACAGAGCTGTGACAGGAATAGAGTGATAAAATAGATCTGAAAACACATCAAATATTTGAGAGTATTATAATTTATAAATGTAAGTACCATTATTGTATGATATCTCTTCTTTGGCTTACACATTATAGGCTTTTCCTCTCCACATTCTCAAGAACTTACAATAACATCTTTCCTCATTTTAGAAACTCTGCTTTTATATAAAAGATTATGAAATACCTTAGTTGCAGATCCCTCTTTCCCATTAGCTACCAAGCAACTCTCATTATAAGTAACTTAACGCATCAATGTGGCTGGGAGATTATTATTGGTGTGGAGAATTGTTCCATATAGTCTACAATTTCTTTATACCCAAAGGTTTCCAACCTAGTAGTAAATGGGTTGTACTGTACTATCAAAAAGAAAAAAAATTAGCAATCACTTTATTAGAAAATGGAATGTTTCCAATAGCTCATTTATGGCCCTGAAAAGTACTAGAGCCTTTTTCATTACATTTCCTTTGACAATGTGGTATTTTCATAATTTTTCTCTTTGAGGCACCAGTGTCTGTTCAGAATCCAGTATGACCTCTAACTATGTCAAGTGGTAACTAAATAAATACATGAACAGTAGAGAAATCCCATCTATAAAGTGATAGTTTGATCTATAAAATAACACCCATATTGATTTTTCTGTGTTTCCAATGACTTGACTGATGTTGCTTTTCATTAAATTAGTAAGTTTTGGCATTGCGGAAACACAACATGTTAACATTTGTTCAAAATTGGAAAAGAATTTTCTTATTTGTTTATTCTGGGGCTTAGTCCTCTGGTTACCCTAGATTAATTTTCAAGGTCAGTGAACTGAGGCATACTTCTAACAGCGCTCACCGAGTTTTAAAATATTCCCTCTCTCATCAGTCTCTCCTTCCTCCCCTTGGCACCAAAATATTGATCAACTTCTCTCTCAGTGTCCTATAGAGGTGACCAGGATGCATGCCTAGGAGTGAGCAGCAGCCTGAAGAAACATAAGACTGATGCTGTGAGGTTCTATTTGCAATTAATTTCCTTTCTTTTGAAGGAAGAAATTTTTTTCTGACTACAAAGTAATATATGTTCATTGTGGTACAAAATTCAGAAAAGGTATAAATTCTAAAAAAGTAAAGAAATTACCTACAATTCCACTAACCCTAGCTAGCCATAAACAAAATGAAATTTTCAATTTATTTTTCAAATGTTTCCTTACTGATTCCTTTGATGTACATACTGCCCTGAACCAAAAAAACTATGTTGATTCTTCAGATTTGTCAACTAATGTTGATTTTATACATATATCTGGGGGGAGGGGTAGAGAATAGCTGATTATTTGTACTTCTTAATGCTATGAGTTATGTTGTTATTTTAGAATGTGTATGTTAAGAGTTCCCCATCACCAATAAATGTATTGGTACCAGAACACATAGGAGAACAACAGATGAACCAGCAAGAGGACTTCACTGTGGAGCTGATAAGGACCAAATGTAAAGCTAGAAGAAGAAAGATAGATGGATTCCAGGGGAAAATAAGTAATAAAAGCAGACAAAGTATGTGGGGTTTGATGCCACACAAACCTGGATTCTTGTCTTTGCTCATGGCTATGTGACCTCAAACAGGTTACTTAATTTCTCTGCACCTCAGTTTCCTCAACTGTATAAAACAGGCATAATAGCAGTACCTACCTGAGATTTAAAAGTGTGAATACACGTAGAGCACTGAGAACAGTGCCCCTCAGAGAGGAAGCACTCAGTACATCTTAGCTGCTGACAGTAGCAATAGTACAATATTTATCAGACTCTGAGCTAAGTGTCTTGCATACATTGCCTCATTTACTCCTACGCTACCCTATAAAGTAGGAGGAAACGATAATGTACCCAGAACACTTTATCATCCAGAAGCTTGAATTACAAATGAGAAAACTGAGGTTTAGAAAAGGATACAGTTTCTTGCCCAACACCAGAGAATTTTAAGTGATAGAGCCTGGATTTTCACCCAGTGCTTATGGCTGCAAATGACACTCCTTTTCTAAGTATGGCATCAGGACTACCATCAGTACATCAGTATAATCAGAATATCTGTAATGGGGCCCAAGAATCTATAGGTTTAACAAGTTCCCCAGGTGTGTTTTAGACCCCAGATCATGGCTCAAAAATTCTGAAATTTTATTCGGAGCCCTGCACAAAGCAGGCCCTCAGAAAATATCAAACGATAATCTTGCAGCAGGTGAGATATTGCTCCAAAAAGAGACCAACCAGATACAATGTAGAAGCAGGGCTGCAGTGAACATCTGCCTTTTTTCCCACCTAAAGGTGTCTGTTTGCATGTGACTGATTTTTATCTTACGCTTGATGAATTGATACATATATTTAATTATATCATGTGTTGTCCCATCAATACCGCTTTGCAGCTATTTTACATTCAGCCCGCATGCCAGATTGAATTAAATGGTTTTTTTAAAGCCTGTAAAGAGGGAAAATATCTTTCCCTGGTTGGTATTTTTTACATACTGGTTACTAAGAGTCTGTAAGCTAAAGCAGGTAGTAAAGTTCATTTGCTAGTGAGGAAGCCAATTTGACTTTTATGGCTATTAATATTTTATGGAGCACAAAGCAGAATTATTGGTGTTGCTCCTGACTTAGACACCTCTGTAGCTATCGGGACTGAGGGCACCTCCATTTGGGAAGCAGTTCTCCTGACCATCCCTAAGGGGACAAACGATCACAAACAGCTTCCAGGTCCTGGTCACAAGATCCATCTATATGCAGTGATACCTCCTATGAGTCACCAAGAAAAGTTATTGCTATTGCTTTAATACTAGATGTGATATATTATAGGCTTTAAGTAATCTCGGATGGGGTAAAAAGGACTTGATCATTTAAGAAAAGTCATTATCACAGCTGAAGCAGCCCCAAAAGATATTAATTCAACATCTTTCTTGTGTGCCTACTATGTGTCATGTATTGTTCTATAAATGCCATTTATAGTAGTGAGAAAAGGCAGAAATAGGCAAAAGGATCCACTTTCGTGAGTCTCATATTCCAAAAGGGGGAAGGAGAGAGTCCGATAATAAATACAAGTGGATTTGTCAGGTGATAATACTTGCTGAGAGGGAAAGTTAGGCCAGATAAAGGGTAGAGAGTAATTAGAGGGAGCTCTATTTTAGATAGGGTGGTGAGGGAAGGTGTCTCTGATATAAGGTAACACACTAGCAATTACACCATACACTTCACTTAGGTAGGAAGAGATATTTAAGGTTTGAGAATTTTTCTACAATGTTGCTGTATGTGTGTAAATGTTGCTTCATTCAACAAATAGAATATACTTATTGTAATGTGGTATTTCACACATTGACTTATTTTGAACTTCACAACAGAAACACTCTTTTCTTGTTGTCATTCATTCATTCAATAACTATTTTTTTATTATTTCAAATTTCCAGGTACTGCACCAGGATTGAAAAAATAATAGCCCATAGTTACGGAGCATTTACTAAATGCAAAGCCCTGTGCGGAGCACTTCACATAGCTTTACTGACTGGCAAGTCAGATATTGTTATCTCCACATCACCAATAAGGGGTGAGACCCTGAAGGGTTACTGAACGCCCAGGTTCACATCTCTGTTTAGTGCCAGGGCTCAGACTGAAACCAGGCTTTCTGATCCCCATTCTAGTTTTCCTAAAACTAAAACATACAAAACTTTAGATTAAATTTTTTGCCTGCTTTGAAGGCAAATGAGATACTGTATATCCCAGAATAAATATACCTCATTGCTAAATGAACCTCAAAAAGCCCTGCCTTCAGACAAATAAATCAGTATTAACTTCATTTATAGATGAAGCTTTCACCAAAAGAATTCAGTCAGCCCAAGAAACAGGCTAGTAACTTTATAGTACAAACCAGATGTCTGAACGGATGGTCTCTCTAATCAGAGCTTGTCAGCAGGGCTGGGAAAGTGGGTAAGTCTGTATAGCAGCCTTCCCTCTCACCTCACCCACGAGACCATCTCCCTTGTTGACTCGCCTCATCCCTCATACCAACTCTGGACCCAGCCAGGCCAGTCTCCACTGTTGCCTGCAGAATCCCTATAACAGCCCTCTCTCCTGCCCACCCCCCTCAGAGTAATCCTCCTGGAGCATGTGCTGCTCACCAGAATGGCTGTCCAAACTGTTATACACTAAGATCAAAGATTTTAGGAATCCACTCTGTCTCAGCAGCCTACTTCATAGAATCTTAAAGGAGACAAGAACCATGGACATCATCCTAGACCAACCTGCATCGTTTACAAATGAGACCCTGAAAGAATGCAGGACTTATGGCTAGTTAGTCCTAGGACCCACCAAAATGCAGATTTCCTGCTTTGAGTCAATTATTCTTTGTACTCTACCACTTTGTCTTTTAGGTCTTAATATTGTAAAAGAACAAAATCTCTAATATTAGTATTTGGGGCATTTGCTACAAATTGATAGGAGATTTGAAGGGGAGTGTGACTTTTTGACATTTCTCAGTTCACATTCCTTGGCCAGCCAGCTACTCTGCCCATTCATGGGGTAAGCAAATTTCCAACATACTCTTCATGATGATTGGTTTTCTCTATATCTTATTGAATGATGGGCCCACAGGAAATTTCCTCGACTTCTTCCATTATTTGTAGGGTGACTCTGATAAAGAATGAGCTAAAAGAAATCAAGATTGTTTTCCTCTACATAATCATATCCTCATAAATAACCAGTGATTATTTCAAAGTGCTCAAATATCAACAACTTACTTTTCACAATATCTTCATTTTAAAGGGGATAAAACAAAACTGACACAGAGAAGGGGTGATCACACAGCTAACCAGTAGAAGAGAGAGATCAGAAACTAAATTCAAAATATTCTCAGCTTGATATGAATTACTCTGAACCATTTTTTCTGATATACAAAAAGGAGGAAGTAAAAACAAAAACTGCAAACATTTATGGACCACTGACAATATGCCAGGATATTCCCTAGCTCATTTATACTCACAACATCCTATAGGGTAGGTAATTATTATTATTATCTTCATTATACACCTGAGAAAATTCAGGATAAGCAGAATTAACTAAAAGTTGATGAAGGGAGTAAATTTAATAAATGGCAAGGCCAAGACTTGAACAACACAGGCTGCTTGATCCTTCAGTCTGCACTTAACTAGTACTACTAGTGAAGCCCATTCTTGCCAGCATGAAAAATGGGTCACGGCAAGTGTAGACCTCCATCATAACTCCTAACTAGCCTCCTTATCTCCAGTATTCTTTCTGAAATACAATCATACAAATGATTGTAAAAATACTAAAAATGTCCATCATGTCTCCCTTTACCTTCCCATATATACCATGCCCACACCTTTCTTGTGCTACACCTCCTGCCTTGAATCTCCTCCTCTCTCCCTCTGGCAGGCAGAATTTTGTTGCCCCGCCCCACAATGCTACACCCATGAATACTTTTCCTTATGTTGCCAAAGGGACATTGCATATGTAATTAATGCTACTAATTAGTGACCTTAAAATAGGGAGATATGGATTATTTGAGTGAGTCTAGTATGATTACATGAGCCCTTAAAAGCAGAACTTTCTCTTAGTTAAGGGTAGAGGAGGAAATCGGAGAGATTTGAAACATGAGAAGTTTAAACACCCCATTCAACATTGGATGATGAAGGAGCCACCTGTCAAGGACATAGGGACCTGCTCTACCATTGCAAGGAGCTGAACTCTGCCAACAACCAGTGAACGTGGAAGAGGGCCTTGAATTTCAGATAAGAACTGCAGCCCCAGCTGATACCTTGATTTTAGCATGGTGAGACCCTAACCAAAGAATCCAGCCATACCCTGCTGAACTTCTGACCTACAGAAACTGCAAGGTAATAAATGGGTGTTGTTTAAACTGCTAAATATGTGGCGATTTGTTCCAGCAACAACTGGAAACTAATACACTACTTTCTGTCTTATTAGTTTCAACTCCTTTTTCAAGGTCCACCTGGGATAGGAAAAACAGATATCTCAACTTTAAAATAAAACTTCAAATATTAAACAAGTATATGCAATTTCTCTGATATCTCTCCTTTCAGCCACTAAGCCATTCCCTCTACTCTTCAACAAAATAAAAACTTTATGCTTCTCACTGGTAAACTGGAGCTGTTCCTTGAAAGGAAAATGAGGGGGAAGAGACCACTGCAAAAAGGAACATATTTTTCATATGCAAATGAGGCATCATTCCAGACAAAGAGTCTTAAAACAAAGATAATTCAATATGGTCCATGCCTTGCACTTCATTTGTGTAGATTTCATGTTAAAACGAATCATGTGTCTGTGCTTGCTGTTTACTTGTGGGATGCAATCTGCTGGAAAAACAAACGCTTTTCTGCAATCCAAAGTCATGCCTAAATCCCACCACATCCTCCAGAAATATGTCCAGCCTGTAGCCCCAGGCTGCGTGGGCGGTCCCGCCCACTCCAGCTCCCCACAGAGGTGTCACCCCAGCAGGCAGCCCAGGCACTGTGGAGAAGGGCAAAATCTGTGCTGCTGCTGGTGGGCACTGCCACAGGCCTCCAAACTCACCCTTTAGGGGAGGAAGGGTCCTTTCAAGAGAAGCTTTTGTTTCCTTCCCTCCTCCAGCCTCTGTTTTCTATAAATGAAATGGCTTCTTCACACCATAGCTCCTCTCTCACTCCAAGTATCAGTTACTGTGCTTTTGGAGTTGGGTCAAAGAACCACCCTTGTGAGTTCTGTCAGCTACAAAGTGAAGACTAAAGCAAACAAATAAAAAAATAGTCTACCAAGGGAAGCTTTTTCCCCAGGAATATTTTCACCAATCAGTTAGATAGCATGTCATGGGCCATTAACAGTGGATCAAAATCCATCCAGTAAATTCCCATAACCCATGCTCCTTCTTCTCCCAAACTCTCCCACTAAGAAAGCACATCGAGTTATGTGTGTCTCTTTGCCATGATAAATCACTATGGTGGGGCTTCTTAAAGAGGGACAAATGTGTGTCAAACAATTGCAGACTGGATCCTGGATGAATAAGCTATTTGGAGGACATGTCAAAGATTTAGCTAATCCAACAAGTCCATTTCTCTCCTTGCCAGAGTTTGGATCCATGAAAATACATCCATTTGGGAGCTCATAAAGAAGTCTCATTCAAAAGTGTGGACCACTTGCACTAATTCCTGCCAAACTTAGAAATAATTAAGTCCTTGTCTCAACTAATGACCTAAGTCCTCCCCTTCTGATTCTGTGGGTCTGGACTGTCTTCTCTATTGGGTTGTCAAAGCCATACTTGCTGTCTTTTTTTTTTTTTCGGTACGCGGGCCTCTCACTGTTGCGGCCTCTCCCGTTGTGGAGCACAGGCTCCGGACGCGCAGGCTCAGTGGCCATGGCTCATGGGCCCAGCCGCTCCGCGGCATGTGCGATCCTCCCGGACCGGGGCAAGAACCCATGTCCCCTGCATCGGCAGGCGGTCTCTCAACCACTGCGCCACCAGGGAAGCCCTTGCTGTCATTTTTTAATGAGGAGACTGTTACTTCATCAAAAAGGACAAGATTGAACCAGGAATACCAGTTGCATGCCCTGAAGATAAGATCCTGAAGGCAACTCATAGACCATCTGAGCTTCCCTGATGGTCAGATGGTCTCTGAGTCTACTGCCTGCTCCTCCTCCCTGTCTACTGCTCAGTCAACATGCATGGATCAGGCTTTTGATTCCACGTGCTCTGAACATGAGGTGAGGTGACAGGCCAACATAGGGGGCCTGGCAATAATGACCCCAACTGGAAATCTCTGCATAATAAGGAGCTGCCACTCAAAATGGCTTCACCTTTTACTACCCAATGGCCATTACTTCTCCAGCTACGCATGAAAGAGGAGAGGGTTGTTAGGTTTGACTTGGTTGAATTTTAGGTAGCAGAGAAATTCTGTGCACTTTCTTTTTGAAATTCTATTGGGAAATGACTATAGGGGAATTCATGACTGTGGTCCTGGCTGGTATTAGAAAAACAGGAATTAAAAGTTGTGATAGCCTATATCATCCAAGCAGAATAATACATTTACCTCTGCTGAGACACCTCTGCATTGTCTCTCTAAAGAAAAGAGAGTGCCCAGTGTCTCAGAGGGCCCCTTATTTGGGCAAAGAAAGGGAATAAACCAGCAAGCCTCCCTGTAATTTCCAAAGGGCAGTTGCCAAGTCTGCGTAAGTAAGGAGGAGAAGGACGGGGCAGGTGAGCCTCTGAAGCAGACCTTGCAGACCGACCCACTACAGGCAAGTCCTGCCTGGGGTGCTCTTTTTAAGAGCTTAGTATCCTGGGGGAAAGAGCCAGACCTCAAGAGGCTACTGACTGAGAAGTGTCTGGGTCATTCTGTGCCATAAGGACTCATGAGCATAGACATAGCTTTCCTGAATCCTTGACATACCGAAAACACTGGTGTTTCTTACAACTTGAAAATTTGGACAGGGGCATACAGGTCTGCAAAAACATATGACGAGTAGAGAAGGACAACAAATTGGGTCCAGGCACATGTAAAGGAGGGGTAAGAGGTGAGGGGCAAAGGGAAGCTGATGAGGCTCCAAAACTGGGTCCAGAAGGGGCAGTCTAAGCTTAACTCTGCCATTCCTTTATTTATTCATTCATGGAACAAATATTTGTTGTATGCCTACTCTGTATCAGGTCTCTTAAAGATCCATGGTGCAAATTAGAATACAAAAGCTCTGATGGGCTTCCCTGGTGGCACAGTGGTTGAGGGTCCGCCTGCCAATGCAGGGGACGTGGGTTCATGTCCCGGTCCAGGAGGATCCCACATGCCGCAGAGCGGCTGGGCCCGTGAGCCATGGCCGCTGAGCCTGCGTGTCCAGAGCCTATGCTACGCAACGGGAGAGGCCATGGTGGTGAGAGGCCCACATACCGCGAAAAAAAAAAAAAAAAAAAGGAAAACAAGCTCTAATACTGAAATAAGAAAAAATATTATTTAACTCAAGGTTCCTCAAATGTATTTAATCCTTAGAATCCTACTTTTTTCTGCCTAAGAAAATTTAGACCATCTCAGAGAATTAGTATTCCCTGGAACAAGTGGAAATACTACTATAGAGCAAATCATACTTAATTCTCATGAAAGAGCAAGTGTACAGTTAAATGTATCAAACCCTTCAGTCATTTTCATACAATCCTAAGATTTTTTTAAAAAGTACTCTAAGAATTTTCATATACAGGAGTTAGGAGGACCCAGATAAGATACAGATACCACAGAGGTCAAATATGCAACATCGGGCTTCCCTGGTGGCACAGTGGTTGAGAGTCCGCCTGCCGATGCAGGGGACACGGGTTCATGCCCCGGTCCGGGAAGATCCCACATGCCACGGAGCGGCTGGGCCCGTGAGCCGTGGCCGCTGAGCCTGCGCGTCCGGAGCCTGTGCTCCGCAACGGGAGAGGCCACAACAGTGAGAGGCCCACGTACCGCCAAAAAAAAAAAAAAAAAAAAAAAGCAACAATAAGGTACCATGTGTGAGAGGCAGCAGTAGGTTCCCTGCCTTAACTCTAGGACGTGTAGGCTCAAGACGGACACTGAATAGGGGCCAGCAGCCACAGGAAGTCCCGGGATAACACCTTGCCAGCACTGCAGGTTACATTCATTCATGCAATGATCCTGTTGAATGCCTATAATCTTCAAACATGAAACACATCAACTCTTACAATTCTTGAAACTACCATCCCTGCATTATACCCATTTTACAGATGAGGAAGCTCAAGTAAGTAGAGGTAACTTGATTTGCTTAAAGTCACATAGTGAATACGTGACAGAGCTGAGATTGAAATCCAGGTCAATCTGCCTCCAAAGCCAATGCCCTGTATCACACTGTAACACTCTCTAAGGGGAAGTCCCATGGGGGCCCAGAAGATTCTTCAGAGCCTCTAGGCCTTTGAGCTCAGAGCCTGGTATAATCACACTCAACATCAGAAAGATGGGGTGCACATAGGGCCTGGACCTGAAGGTGGGAAGCAGCAGTGGATCCACTTCTGGCCATTTATGGAAGATACAGGCTGAGAAAACCAAGCTGGAGCTGCAATTCAGCTTTTAAATAGGAATATTAGTTTTCTATAACCTAGGAGGAAATTAATCTAAATGACAACTGAATAAAATTAACAATCACAAAAGGCAGACTTGAATTTTAAGTCCCTCACCAGCATCGTCTGTGCTTTAAAAGAATGGTGCTGGAGCTGATTCAAATTCATGAACTTATCTCTCAAATAACTGTCTACTCTATAAAATCAATAATGCATATTCAATAAAATAATAGTAACTGCATAAAACAAACTAGATCCATTTTCTACGGGACTTTAGCAATGTTGTGGCATAATCAGTCATCACATTCAATTGTATGAACGAACTGATTTACAGGCCCAACCATGGTGCAATCAAAGTACATTGGTGCTATGAAAACTACATACCTCTGGAAAACTAGCCCAGCAGAGAGTGGGACCAAGGGACAGAGCTAGACTCAAACTGACATCACTGATTTCACACGAACGGCCTATCTCCCACAGGTCCTTATTACCTTTGTTCAGTTATGACTTGTCTTCTGACATTCTCTCCCCGAAATTCTGAAACACCCCCTCTTAATTAAGAACAATAATCACCTATATGGATCTAGGTTTCTAGTTTTTAATATGTAATGATAAGGACTTTTGCTTCCTTTCACTTCCCCTCTCCAAGGCAGCAGGGCCAGGGTCCTACACTGAGGCTCTCCCATGCAGCCACGAAGTCATGGCTCACAGCACTGGACTAGTGCCTTCTTGGAACATCTTTCCTCCTGTCCCCTTCCTCCTCCCATTCAAATCTTCCATATCCTTAAATTCCTTCCATGACTACTGACCCCATCCCTCCTTGTGCTAAGGAAACTCAATGATCTTACTTCTCACTTGGTGATAATTACTTTGTCATTGTCTTATGTTGTCATTTAATTCTTATTATTTGGCTTAACATTCCATTAGGCAGAAGAGGCCAGACCATGCTTGGTGTATAAGAAAGAAACCCTGTATCTTAACTGTGTAACCTTTTGAAAGTTTATTTTTCACTCACATAAAGTCTAATGAGGGATATTAGAGTCTCTTCACCATTCCTGGACTCAGAGACCCAAGCTCTCTTCATCTTGTGGCACTGCCATCTCAACACCTGACCCTCAAGGATACCATGGTGAGGGAAGAGAGAGTGTGGAGGTAGCTTTCTCAGTTCTTCAACACCCGAGCCCCGAAGTGACACACACCATACCCTCTAACATGTAACTGGCCAGTCACACAGCCCACCTACCAACAGGAGGCTGAAAATTATAGTATTTCCATATGTTCCAAAAGAATAGAAGGCCTGGATATGGGTGAGCCTTAGTATTCTCCAGCACAGTGAGTTTGTATCATGTCTCCCAAATAGACTGGGACATCAGTAATGCTAACGGAAGTTAAACTGAGCTTTGGCTGTTTGGTGGTGAGCTGGCTTGTCTGAGCTCCCGAGGCACTCATCACACACATGGCTGGAATTCTGCCAAAGTTCTTAGAACTGTGCCTCATATACAACAGAACTGCTTCAGAAAGTATTTATTGATGGATTTAATCTGAACACTGACAGTGAAAACATCATATCTGATCAAGTTATGTCTCTTCCACAGCTCTTTGTCCCATTTCCTTGCTGCTGAAAAAGTGCAGCTTACAAGACAAATGAACGTGGCAGGGATGTCAGAATCTCTTGTGGCTGTCTCAATCGACTACATGTGAACGCTACAACTTTGAAACTTCCCCCTTCACTGCTTTGTACTCTAGGACAGAAGGAAATCAACAATGACGGACAAGACCCTACTGAGGAGAAAATGAACTGACAAAACTTGGCAAGAAATATGTTTATGATACAATACAGCACAACAGCACATTTCCCCTGAGCTGCCTTCCACAGAAAGACTCAGAGCTGAGACACTGTTATCCCCATTAACAGATGGGGAAAGTGATACCTGAATAGGTTAAGTTTCTCCGTCATAGTCAAACAGCTGCCCAAGAAAAGCCAGGGAGAGTACCTTGCAAGGTTGCAGGCTTGGAGCTGTTCCTATTAAATTAGATGATGTTCATTCGTCACTGACAGCTTTGGGGGAAAATGGATCAATAAGCACTTCCCTTTGGGTCACTTTCCTACTGTGTCAGATTTATATCTGCAAATGTTTAAAGAGTTCCCATTTACCTGGGGTTTCATGACTTTGTTATAATTGCCAGAGCTGAGAGAAAGCTGCCTTCCGTCTGGCTTCTCCTCCTGCAGGGAGCAGTCCAAAAACCATGTCATCTCAATCATAGAACAAAAACGCTTTGAAGGAAAACAAATGCTGCTTTTTTTTTTTCCTTAAAAAGGAATTGTTGAATTGTCGGGAAAAGTCAGACGGTGACTTGCAAAAAAACCTTTCTTCTAGGTTGACTACCTAGATCACTGCAATGGATTTGCTGAGTGCCCCATCCAGGTCAGCATGAGAGACTGGAAGATTATTCCAGAGACTCATGACACCATGGTCAAGCAGCTTTTCAGTCCAGACTTCTCAATTTTAAATTTGGGGTCTATACACCCATTCTTTTTATATAATAAAGAATATATACCACACATAACTTTATAAATAATAATTAATGAGCATTATGATGAAGATAGTTGGGGAGTGACACTAGCACATTTATCTATAGCTACTTGATGATGTGGCATTGAGTTTTAGATATTTTCTCATAAACATTTCCATTTCAACTTACATCTTAATTCATATGCAAGTACACGCCCACAAATATATACTCTTTCATGCTAACAAACAGTGAAAAATCAATAAGCTTTTGTTTGCCCTTTTCTTGTTTTTCAACTGCAACATCCCTCAGCCCATACCTGGCTTTCAACTAATGCACACAAATATGAAAAGCTAAAAAGATAGAGGGGAAAGAAAGAGAAGAAAGCAGAGGAAAAGGAATGCTGTTTTATAATTTATCAAGATAGGAGTATTGACAATTCAATCTTATAGCAAAAAAGCTGTGAATGTGCTTGTTCTGTGTTATAACTCTTTCTTTGTGCAGTCCATTCCTTTTCGCTCCTTGGAATCCCCTAGTTCAAATGTGTTTTCAGTTTAAACGTGTTCATTGGGAAAAGTGACCACTAAAGCAAACGGCATGGCAAAGCCATTCTGAATCTGAACCTTGAATTACAGAATATGTAATACTTAATCAGCTCACTTTGGAACTATCTCTGTATGACAGGGCAGCTTTAATTAATGTCTGTGTCATTTGCTTCACCATTTTAAAAAGTATGCTTTCTAAGTGTATTTAACACATTTCCTGTAATTGTCTTGACACAGTTTTTTTTTTAACTTGCCCTTATAAAGTATACAAAAGTAAAGCTCTATTATCCCTAGCAAAATAATAAATAATTCAAAATAAGTAGATAATACTAATGATGCTGAGCTATACTGCTCTGAAGCTTGGATCTTCAGAGCAAAGGAAAGGCTGATGGGAAGAGGACACATATCAATTAAACACCTCCTCTAAACAGGTCCTCTACCACATATTTCATTGTGTCATCACAAAAATCCTGTAACATTGATATTATCTCCATTTTGAGAGAAAAAAACAGTCATGAGGTGGGAGGACCTGGGGAAGGAAACACAAAGAATTTAAGAACTTGCCCTACATTCCTCCCAGCGGAAAATGGTTAGGTTTAAACACAAAGTTGTATGGCTCCAAAATCCAAGGACTAGAAAGAGCTACTTGGAGCTAGAAAATAAATGTATATTTTACAAATTCTTCCCTGTTCTTGCTATCAATATTCTTTCCTCTTTTTTAAAATTATGACTTAGGACAGGCACATATGAAAACACTTTGGAAGAAGTGTGACATCACAGTAACTGTGTTGTTGACAATGAAGACACTTCTAACATTAATCTTAATTAGGATAACATTCCTTCAACTTGTCAACAAAGATTATATATCCAGTACCCAGCTCAGTACTAGGGATAATTCAAGAGAAGTAAATAAATTGTTCTTCATGTGGAAGAAAATAAATCTGGGGTTTTCCTTGAATTCCATTTTGATCTGTAGTTTTTAGCGATATATTCAAAATTCAACTTCATTCCAGTAATATTTTGGCACACCCACTACACACAAAGTACTGTGTCATAATCTAGCTGAGGGCATACCTCAGGCTTACAAAGTGCCATAAATATGACTACTAAAATTCAGCACCTAAGCATTGATATTTCTACCTACCTTTTATCTGCATGTTTGACAGATATTTCAATGGTGGAACGAAGCTGCTTCGGGACATCAAACATATGTGAAACTTTCCATTTCTAATACAATTTTGTTTTCTAAAACACAGTCCCAGGCAGCTCTGTTCACGCCTAGCAGTTCTTCAGAGATGTCAAGGATCATCTCCGTAGCCCTCTCCCCAGCGCACGTTTTACATTATTTCAAAAACTTGCCAGGAACTGCCTCTACATAAACTTGCCTAGTAGAGGGTAAGAAAATAAGTGTCATTCCTCTGCCCCCTCCCTGAACCCTGCTCTACTACATCTATAAACTGAAGCCCAGGAGCAAATGTGGGTAGAGATCTCTTCTGGGAGGGCGCCGGATTCCAGTGCCATAATTCCTTTTAAAGAGAAACAGTCAGAGCACCTCTTTAGTCTGCGTGAGTATCTGCCTGCTTCAAATCCAGAGTCAGATCATAAGCAACACATGTGAGAGCTACTCTGTAAGGAACACTCTAGACTCCACTTCTCTCACCCCTGGTCAGGAGGTGGGATCTCACAGAAACAAGCTTCACATCTGCGCAGCACTGCGTTGTGCCCCCCAGCCTCTGTCCCGCAGCCACGTGGACCTTCACACTCTCCACTTTCTCTTTCATCCCCGGCCTCCACTCCTGACCTTCCCTCTGCTTGCATCTCATCTCATTCTGACCAGTGAACTCCTACATAGTCTTCAGTTCCCCATGTATAGGTGACCCTTCCTCTGAGCCCGCACATCTGGGTGAGGTAGCTCTCCATGCCCCTGCAGCACCCTGTCCTTCCCCTGTAGTGGCCTGGTCACACGCCACCGTTGCTCCCTGCTGAAATGCTCTCACACACACTAACCTACAAGCTCAGTGAGGGCAAATACTGCCTCTACCTCCTTCACTATTGTTTTTCTTGGTGCCTCATACTATGCCTACACTAAGTAGATGGTCAGTAGTATTTGTGGATTGAATTAATCCATCAATCAATTAACGTTTATCTATAGTTTATGTATGATTTCTTAGATAGGAAAAGATAAATCCTACCAGATTTAACCCTAAAGGACAAAACAAACAAACAAGACCCCTAAGGCGGCCAAACACAGGATGCTCATGGGAAAATAGCTGCTTTCTTTCTTTTCCATCTATTCTTCTATACCCTGGGTATTGGACCTCTTTGCAGTTATTTATGGTTTTGTTTGATAAAGAGCTTTATAAACCTATTTGAATGGGGATAGATGACAAGAGACTCATTCTCTTTCTCTCTTACTTCTCACAAAAGTTCTAAACTCAAAAGATTATAGAGTTCTACCTCCTCTTGGCAACTAGCCATAAGGGCAAGTATAACTTGGATAAAGCTATTCCCCTACTCAGGTGTTGAAATACTTTCCTTAAGGAAAAAAAAAGAAATTACTTTTATTGATCAACATGCTGAAAATCTCAGCAGGATCAAGATATTTCTGAGCATCAGATAATATCTGAAGAATTTCAAACAATACTTCACACAAAACAATTGATTTCCTTATCAGCAAAAACAGTATTAAATAGTCCTTTGAGGCTCACTGTAATGCTCTTTGATCTATGTTTATTTTGTTACTTCAGAGTGGACAACTGAGCAAGTTGTCTTAATTGATTGATTGACTGATCGGCTTATTGACTGATCACACCAATGCCTTAAGGTCCAAGAGAGCACCCAGCCAATGACGTGAGATACTCACCAACTCATAAACAAACCCCAAGTAGACAGAGGATGAGAAATGGGGGGAGAGAAAAGAGTTATGATAGATGATCTAAAAGATGTGCAACAGTGGAAGAGGAAAAAAAAGAAGAGAGCTTACTAATAATGGGAAGAAAGGGGTATTAAAAAGGCTTTGAGGGGGTTTCCATGGTGGCGCAGTGGTTGAGAGTCCGTCTGCCGATGCAGGGGACGCAGGTTTATGCCCCGGTCCGGGAAGATCCCACAGGCCGCAGAGTGGCTGGGCCCATGAGCCATGGCCGCTGAGCCTGCGCTCCACAACAGGAGAGGCCACAACAGTGAGAGGCCCGCGTACAGCAAAAAAAAAAAAAAAAAAAAAAGACTTTGAGAACCAGTGGGATTTGAGCAGCTCCCTAAAGATTCCCAAAATTTAAGCAAGCAGAACTTGGATAATAGCATATGGAGTTACAGATGAGAAAATAAAAGCAAAGGTTTGGTGGCTGTAAAAATATGACTAAACTGGAAGGTAATGAATAGTCTAGCTTGGCAAGAGTATCAAGTGTCTGAGTGGCTGAGTGGGGCCAGGAGGGTGGGGAGTAAGAAGGGAAGAAGGGAAGATTTAGAGGGAGATAAGGCTATAGAGTAACAAGCAACCCATGGGCCATGACAAAGGAAAATGTATATTTTATTCAATTTGCCCTGACTTGGAGGGCCTATGTGATGAGATCCACATTCCATATGTGAGTTTATAGACATCATTAAAATGCTCAATGTCTCAGGTCTCCCAACTGTTGAAGGGGGAAGATGCGAACACCTGCAATAAACACACTTCCCAGCAATGATTCCAAGTACGTACCAGGTATTACCTAAAGCACTTTAGAATACCTTGATAAAAAGTAATATGGAGTTCATAAGTTGTGTTTTTTCCTATACTCTTAGCAGAAAAAAAAAGCCAGTTTTTATTGTAATATATACATTCCATTTCCTCTCTGTGATAATCAGCTAAAACTGATACATACTCATAGAATGTTTTTCTTGATTCCCAAGACTGTGAGGTAATTTTATAAACAATATATGAATGAGTCTCTTTAACCAACTGTTCAAATATCCACCATTTAGCTGTGAAATGTAGCAACTCTCCAGGACCCCTTGGCAGGAAATAAAATATTACTCTTTGGAAGAGCATACAGTGCCATGTGCCCCATGGTCTATCATTCAATAAATATTAATTGATGATGATGAAGCAGAATCATACAGACTAGTGGGAGTTCTGCAGAACTGTTCTCTTATTTATCCCACCTCCCACCTAGACACACATCTGCCCAGAAAGGCAGATTTTTTGCCTCACTCGAAATTGGTCCCCATGGGAAACATTTGCAGCCCAGCTAGATTAGAAACTAGTAAAAGGTCATTTTTCTCTGGCAAGCATTTTGTAAACTACAAAGCATCTTACTCTCTCTTTCTTTCTCACTCTTGCTCTCCCTATCTCGTGTGTGTGTGTGTGTGTGTGTGTGTGTGTGTGTGCATGTGTGTGTATGTGCATATCATTTTCTGCAATGCTCGGTTTATTCTGATGTTCTTGTAAAGAGACAAGAGGCACTAAGTATGCAGCTATTTCTGTGTGGGACAGAGGACATATGGGCCATATGAATTAAACTGACTGTAAAATATTTGGAAAATAAGACAGTAAAGTAAATTTCCCTTAGAGTGTGTAATCTAAGTCATCTCAACTGAACCACTGACTTGTAGCCAGGGGAGAGGAGCAGGAGGGTAGGAAGTGGACTAAGCTGGACATTCACCTGAGGTGAAACACAACAGCATGGAACTGGAAATCTTGATATGCTGCCTTGCAGACTGCTTGTTTGGATCAGAG
Organism: Phocoena sinus; assembly: GCF_008692025.1. Classification (NCBI taxonomy): domain Eukaryota; kingdom Metazoa; phylum Chordata; class Mammalia; order Artiodactyla; family Phocoenidae; genus Phocoena; species Phocoena sinus. The sequence continues at coordinate 62,741,807 of NC_045771.1, read as the reverse complement.
CTGACAGTGTAAAACACCAAGGAGATGGCAGGCCCTACCCATCTGACACATATACCCTACAGCTTTCGAAATCCACAGTCGTGGGAGCAGTGAAAGGGGGAAGTGAGGTTTTGTACACCATCCTGAGGTAGTATCTAGGGATGGATTCTTCTGTTTGGTTTAACCATTTTCCAGTACAGCGGACAAAACTCCAAAGCTTGTCTATAGAGGTAGAAAAACTGAAGACTGAATTCCAAGTCTGCTATTTATTGTGTAACCTTAGAGACGTTACTGGACCTCTCTGAGTCATCCTTAGAAATGAGAAAAATAATAATTTATATATAGGCTTCATAAATATTAAAGGCTTAATAAATGTCTGGAAAGGAAGAGGACCTATGAGGGAGAAGCAACACATTATCTTCAGTCTAGTAATCTAAGAAACAAAAGAAACTGAGAACAGGCAAGATGTGAAGGGTTTTAGGTTTAATTGTATACCCTCTAAATCCATAAATATTAAAGTTATAACCTCCAGTACAGCAGAATATGACTTTATTTGGAAATAGGGTCTTTACAGATGTAATTTGTTAAGATTAAGTCATTAGGATGGGCCTTAATCTAATATGACTGGTGTCCTTATAAAAGGGGGAAATTTGGACACAGAGATACACACAGAAGGAAGACAATGTGAAGAGATATAGGAGGAAGATGGCCATCTACGAGCCAAAGAGAGAGTCCTGGAATAGCTCCTCTCTCAGCTCTTAGAAGGGACCAACCCTGCTGACATCTTGATTTCAGACTTCTAGCCTCTAGAACAATGAGACAATAAAATGCTGTTTAAGCCACTCAGTATGTAGTACTTTGTTATGGCAGCCTTAGGAAACTAACACCCAGAACAAGGTACAGGTAAGTCTAACAAACCGCGTGATATACGTAGTTCTCTGTGAAATCCTTAGTGGTGAGTTCAAAGGGAATTCACGGGGTTCAAATGACTCTTCCCTAATTTTCTCATCCTATCACCCACCACACCTCCAAATGACCCTTGTTTCCCAAACCATAATGAAATTCTACAGCTGCCCAAAGGTCTGCAATCCCTTACCTGAAACCCTTAAGGCTAGATGTGCTTTGGAATTCAGGAATTTTCAGATTTTATCAAAACATTATAGTGCACGTAGCATTTATCATGTAAAAATCCCAGTGGGATATGGTGATACACCCTATAAACAACATATTAATGTGTCTGCAACTAAATTTGTGAATATTAACACTAATGGGGATAAACAGAAACTACATGTAGCCTCACATCACTTCAGGTCAGTTTTGTTGCCAAATGAATTAAAAACCTTCAGATTTTAAAGTTTTGTGGGTTTCAGAATGGCAGGTAAGGTACTGGGAACCTATACATATTTTTATTCCTCCATATCCCTGTATATTCTGCTTCCTTCACCGAGAATGTCCTGCTGGTACCCTCATCCCTGTAAAATTCCTATGCCATGCTTATAACTCAGTTCAAAGAGCACCAGTCCCAAGAAACCTCCCCTCATTACTTAGGCAGTTGGGCACTTTCCCAACCTTCTTCCATGATATCTTCTAAATAAGTATCTCTAATTTGGCAATACTTACATTGACTGTGTACACATGCAAAAAGAACACCTTTCTCCAGGTCTTTAGAGATAATGAAGGTCAATGCTATATATCTTCATCTTAATTTAGCACCAAGGGCTGCTTGCTAGTAAAGTACTAAGTGTGCCAGAAGTTTCTAACACTTAGCATTTGAAAACGAAAATTAGTGTTTCTAAGAATGTACTTAGAATTCTGGTTCAGTTTTCTACTAACAACTCTGGCTGCCCTCCAATGCTGGTCAACACTGAAAAGCTCCTTCTCTGCATACACATAAGCAAATACATGGAATCTGGCATTTGGAGAAAAAGCCCTTTATTACCAGTACATTATCAATACTCTAAATTGGATGTAGCTTGCATTTGTTACAATTAGTAAGAAATTTCTATGAATTTAGCTTCATCATGAATTTACTTTGGGTTACCTGGCTAACCCTTTAGCATGAAGAAAGGTGTATTTACATCAAAATTATTTGAGCCTATAGATTTTACATTACTAGACTAGGTATTATGATTCAAATATTAGCCATATATTTCACTAGCCATATATTTCACTAATCCTAAAGTAAATTCATCATAATCACTCTCTGAAATTTTCCACCACTGGAAAGAGGAAGAAGGTGGAATTGGTGAGCCATGGAATCTTCAGCCCCTCCCAAGTGGGCTGTGTTCAAAAAGTCTGAGAACCACTGCCTTAAGGTCAGTTACTATACTTTTATTTAACCTCCATATTCTCACTGCTTACCATGGAGTGGGCATTTAATAAAAGACTGTCAACTGATTGAATAAATGAATGCTTTAAAAACCAAAAAGGGTCACAAAAAAGGTACAGGATTTAGCTCACAACCTCCTCCAGGTATAGCAGTGATACACTGGATTAAGATTATTATATGATTCCTGTGCTTCTTAAAATACCGAGGAAATTGTAATATTCTCTTGGCTTCCCTTTAATGCTATATTTGGAGAGGAGCCATGGCAATCCCTCTGGTTCCTTCCTGTCATCTCCTTCAGAAGCACCAACTCACTTGGGCACTCGGCGGGGGGCGGGGGGGGCTAGTTTGGCAGCTGTCAAGCTCTGGATTATGCATCTTGAGCCCTGGCATCTGCAGCTGTAGTGAGACTCATCTCTAGCATCTGCCCTGGCTGGGTTCCAAAGGCCAGAGCTGCCGGGGCAGGGTCACCCATTCCTGGGCTGTCAGAACTTCCTGGTGGCTACTTTCTTTCAGTCAACCTTGATAAAAGGAAATATGCCTTCAATTCAGTCCCCTTGGCCCATGTCTTATTGAAGCTGCCTGTAACTAGACTGAAATTGTGCCAGAATCTTCAGCAGGGTCTACAAACCTGCTGTGTGAGGATTTGAAGCTAAGAATCTAATTCAACACCAGAACAGAAATAACTGTTATTAGCTGTATTATGTTGGTGCCAGTGGCATACAGCCCACAAGTTCTCTGGGGCCAAGAGAGTCAGATAGAGATGGAAAGGTCTTCCTCAAATCCTTTGGGTACATTGTGCGGCATCCTTTTTTTCCCCTACTATTAGTCTGTTTCTCTCCAATCTCTGTAAAGTGAAGGAGACATTTCAAGGTCTCTGGTTGAATGAGTGATCAGTCTACCCTGTACACAGTGGCCTCACATCTGAGAGAAGGGGCAGGGTGCCAGAGGCCATTAGACCCAAGGCCACTTGCAGCAGAAATCTGAAATCAAAGGCCAGGACAATATTCATAGGCAGGACAGTTTCCACACTTAGAAAGGAAATGCAAAATTTTGGTTGACAGACTCTGACATAAGAGTAATGGGCCCTAAGGAAAGGGAGATAAACCCTGTAGGAATTAACTCAGAAAGTCACCAACACAAAGCCTGATAAAATAGCAAAGATTCGTAAAAGAGGTATTCATAATGCCCCATTTCACCTGTTATCTTTAAGGGTTAGAACGATTGCCTAATGCTGCACACAATGCATTATTTCTTCAAAGCATTTGTCTGTAATTGTAAATCAAGTCTGATTTATTTTTTGGATTCCAGTTAAAGCCAAACTCTGTTGTTCTACTTAAAATAAGGTTTGTTTGCACAGTTGAGAACAGCTGTTGCAGCCTCTCGTTTATTGATCCAAGGTCAAGGAAGCAAAGATCAGACTAGTACCAGCATTACTACAGGTATTTATTTCCCAAGATCCCATGACAAAATAAATGGAACCTTCCAATGAAAGGGTTCAGAAGTTCAAACTTAAATGAATTGAAGCCAGAAGGCAAGTGTCTATTGAGAGAGACTATAGCTCCAGCTAGGAGTAACAGGTACCCTAAATTTACACTAGTCCCTCACTTTGACCCTATAACAGAATATTTTAAATAAATATTAATGGTGGGTATATATAAATACATACACATATAAATATATGCCTATATAAGTATCTTTTAAAGTTATATATCCCTATATTTTATGAGTATATGTTTATATAATTACCCAAAAAGAAGCAGGCTTTCTATGCTTTTACTCCCATACTTCTCACCCTACCTACAATGAAAATTTAATATTTCTTCAATCATGAAACTTCAAAAACATTCAAAATACTATGCCTTTCCCTGTAACCCTATATTTTAATGGGGCTAACATTGGAATTGTATGTGCAGAATATGTGGGAAAAATAACCCTGGATTTATGTCCCAATTCTACTGTAGACAAATGTCTCAAACTCTCTGAGCCTCAGTTTTGTCACCTGTGAGATGAGAATGATAATTACCTCAACAGAGTAATTGTGATAATTATATGAAATAATGTTTATGAAAGTATTTCACTTAATATTTGTGTACAATGACAGACACTAGGAGTTACTAATAAGACTATGATTATATTCATCACTGACTTATTAGCAGTCATTTCAGTGGCAGAAGTAGGCAAAATGTCAAGTTTATGTTTCTTGGCTCCCCAGACTACCTTTACGTCACACCTGGCTTTCCACCCCACTTGGCCTTTTGCTGGGTTTCCTTGTTTATAAACGTCGTTCCCAGCTATACGCAGGAGCGCTGCTTAGAGTAGTGCCTGGCACACAGTCAGACTATCAGGGTCTGTAGTAAGCACCCTAATGTTTGAGATCAGCTCAGATTCTGAAACAGTAAGCATCTAAATGGAACCGTTCAATGCAAGATTTATAACTACGGATTTTTCATTAACTCCTTTTCTGATGAAGTTTAAAAGACCTGTCATTAAGCAGATGCTTTCAGAAGAAATAATCATTGCTAATTCTCAGCTACATGATAAAATGTCGTCCCCCATACTTCCTGTCCATCACCACACAAAGGCATTGATGAGACGTCCCCACACTGGTTTCACTTTTGTTGGAACACGTGTTAACTATTTTACTGGTATTAGTGAAGCTCACAAACAATGAAACTCACGTCACACTGAGGAGACATATCATGCCCAACTTGCCCAGTCCCCTTTTACTAACTCTCTTCTCCCTCAAATAAAACACAAGCTTCTACCCACAGCAGACCCTTACAAGCTCCCTTACAAACCCCACAAGGAGGAAATGGAGAGGGAATATAATAGGGAAAATCAGACCCACCACCAGTTTCCTAAGGGTGATTCTAATTACTACAGACCCTAGGTAAAGGAAGATGTTTGTCCTCAGAGACAGAAAACAGAAAAAGAGAAAAGAAGAGAGAAAAAGACACTCCACATATATAATACACTGTCTATGACAGGGCACAAGTTGACACTGTCTTTGGAAAATAAACATGCTCCTCCAAAACAAAGTGTTTATCCTAGACATCACAACATATTTATTAATGTGGAATTAAGCTACTCAAATTATACAAAATCCCTTCCAAAATTAATTCCATCTTGCAATATTAAATCAGCATGACTTGGATTTTTCAATAACCTTGTGGAATCAACATTTTAATTTTTAAATAATATATGTGAGTAGTTTTGTAATTCATTCCAGGCTGGTAAACAGTGGACTCCATAGTCATGCACTAATGGATAATATCATTTAATAAAGATATCAAAATTATGCAGTGTTGGAATTTTTGTTCCATGGTGCTTCATGCCTATTTCAGGCGAATCTGATTCTAAAACAAGGAAATACCCACAAAAATTGAGTTGTTTTTTATAAATATCATTTGTTGGGATTGTGTTACAAGACACTGTTTTGTAAAAATCAACTTTCTCTTTTGCCACAGACCCAGTCCCGTTCTTCTAAATATCCCCCACCTACCCAAATGATAGTGGGAATGTTATTAACAGCCTCAGATTGATTCCTCTCCTTTTAGAAGACCCTGCCTCCCCCCTTCCATGGAGATTTGAGAACCAATGAAAAACCTACAAATCACTGTACTACATATTTATTTACACAATGTACATTGATTGACCCTATACAGCCCATGGGGCCAGACACTGGGCTTAGAAAGAGAAAGAAGTGGAGCCTCTGCCCTGCAGGATTCACATTCTAGACATCAGACATTTAGGAGACAGGTGTTGAACAAATACGAGATCACATAATTGTATTATGTGATTGTTCATCACATAAGTGACAAACAATTTCTTTTGGTCCTTTTGGTACTTTTCATACTCTATCCACAGTGCTCACCCAATGATGGAGAAATATTTACATTCTCTCTCACCATGTTGAGCTAGGTGGGGACTCTTTAACAATAAGTAAAGCCCTCAGTGAATGAATGCTTACCGAAATAGACTGAACGTTTGTGCTCCCTCAAAATTCATATGTTGAAACCTAGTCTACAATGTGAGAGTATTTGGAGGTGGGGCCTTTGGGAGGTGATTAGGTCATAAGGGTGGAGCCCTTATGAGTGGGGTTAGTGCCCTTATAAAGAGACCCCAGAGAGCTCCCTTGCCCCTTCCACCATGTGAGGACACAGCAAGAAGATGGCCATCTATGAACAAGGAAGTGGGCCCTGATCACACATCAAATCTGCCATTGCCTTGATCTTGGACTTCCCCAGACTCCAGAACTGTAAGAAACAAATTTCTGTTGTTTATATGCCACCCAGTCTGTGGTATTTTGTTATAGCAGCCCAAATGGACTAAGACACTTATGTGGCAGGCACTGTTCAAAGCATTTTGTAGATATTTGCTTCATTTAATTCTGGCAATTACCCTTTGAAGGAGGTAATATTATTATCATTTCTATTTTATAGACGAGAATAGCAAAGCTTATGTAACTCAAAATGGCATGCCACGCAATTAAATGCTAACAATTAAAATTAAAGCAATCAAAATGCTAACCTAAGTCAGACAACAAAGAACCACTAACTCCTTGTGCCCTTAGCAATCTAAGTTTGTTAGCTGAAAACATCTAGATTTTCTCTTGGGCTGAAATACACCTGTAAATATGCAAGTATTCATCTAATTATAATTTTGCTTCACAGGTAGACAACTAAATTTATAACAGAAAAAAAAAACTAAGTCACAATTATCTGAGTAGTGTTCCACTGAAAAAATGTCAGCCATGATTTAATAATTATATGCTGGGAACTGTCTAAAGTTGAAGTCAGAAACATTGGATGGGCATCAGGTAGACTAGTAATGTAAGATCCACTTATATCAGCTTGGCAAAGCACAAGCATTCTTTTCAAAGGGTGTTCCTGATTTCATCATTAATCAGCTTATTCTCCTTTTTCCCTATTGACTAGCCATCTACTTCAACAGAGCACTCTGGCTGTTTCCAGAGCTTTCTCATTCAGCCTTTAAATTAGCTAACTGCCCAGCCACAAGGCAGGTAGCAAATATGCCAAACAAATCACGAGGCAGGAGGCACTGAGGAAAGACTGCTTATTATCCTTCTGCTCTCTCGTGAGGAGGGGAGAAGTGACAAATGCTTGTGGGTTGGTAAACTGTACTAATTTACAAGCCTGCTGCTATCTTTCTAATGTAACACTCCCTAGAGGAGCTCTGAGGAGTGATCTAGTTGAAGCTTTCAGTTTCAATCAATAAACTTGGAAGATTTTGAAACATGGGCTCCTATTTAATACAGTAAAATCCTATATTTATACCATGGGGGGAAGGATTAATGTTATAATTTTGAAGTATAAGTTAAAGAAATTAAAACATGAATTAGTATAGTGCTTGCCATGTTTTGTGAGCAAAATAATAGTAATAACCAACATATTTATACCTCATTACAGCTCAAGATATCCACTAAGATGCCTTGAAGGCATCTTAAAATCATCACCATCATCATCATGGCTACCATTCATTGACCGTCAGACACAGTTCTGAGTGCTTTACATATGCTCAAGATCTCCCCCTTCACCTTCAAACTCTTTTTCCATGTAATGTTTCATATCCTAGTGAATGAACCACCACAATTCGATTATGCAAGTCATAAATCTGAGTCATCCAGACACCACCCTCTCCACACCTTCCAAATATAATCAATCCATAGCCAAATCCAATCAATCTAATACCCTATATCTATTTCTAATACACCAGCATCTCTCTAAGTCTACCACAGACACCTTAACCCAAGTCTCTCACCTAAACTGTTGCAATAGCTTCCAAACTGGCGTTCTGGTGTTCTCTGACCTCCCTCCACTCCCCATTAATCTTCCCAGAGCAGTCACTGGAAATGCAAATCTGGTCACATCACACACACCTGCCCATGCACTTAATATCCTTCAAGGATTAGGCCCTGAACCATTACATGGGCTGCAGCACATTGCGGAGTCTGGAGCCTGCTGGGGTCTGGGGCCTGCTCCCGCCTCAAGCAACCACAGCGTTTGTTCACATCCATCAAATGTACCATGTACCATCTACCACATTGTCCCCCATTTCTTCCACCTGGAATGCTAGCACCACCATCCCCTTGCTTAGTTAATGCCAATTTATCTGTCAGCTCTCATCTCAAGCATTACCTCCTTGGGTAAAACTTTCCTGCCTTTCTAGCACAGACTTCTCACTCCTCACTCAACTCAAATTTCTCCATTCTATGCCCTCATAGGACCATACTCATTTTCCCTACTATCTGTTCAGGGAGATCAGGGATGGTGTCTATCTAACTCACTAATGTCTCTTCACTTCCTAGATCAGTAATTAAGTAACCAAAGCAAGTACTCATTAATTAAATAATTTAATTTACTTACAAATTACACGCCAAATACCTTTACCCATTTAATCTTCACAAGAGCCCTATAGAAGAGATATGAAGTAATATTATCCTCATTTTTATAAATGAGGTGATCAAGACTCAGAAAGGCCATGTCCCTTGCCCTAGGTCTCAGGCCAATGGGTGATGAAGCCAAAGCTCAAACGTGGGTCTTTTGACTTTCTGGTTCTCCCAGAACACTTTGCTGCCTTGCAGATAAGAAATTGTACATTGTCACCAATTGGCATAATGGACTGCGTGATAGACCAACCCACACAAAGGAAAAAGAGGTAACAGTCATTATAAGAATTGTACAACTCAGCAAATGTGCTAAAAATATAGGCTTGTCCACTAAGGTAGGTGAAGCTTATAGCATGTAAATTATAGTTTGATAAAATTGTTTTTGAAAATCACCACAACTCTTAAGTGATATTTTGGAGTTCAACCCAGAAAGTACCTTAAAAATTGTTAAAATACTTGAACACCTTCTCTAGAGACAAATTTAGTGCTTCTTCAAGTCATGTCCTCACACCACATGCACAGAACCACAGTGGATGCTGTAAAAGTGCAGGTGCCTAGGCCCACTTCCAGAACACCCTCATCAACATGGCTGGGGATGAGATCCCAGAAACCTACATTCTTAATTTGCATGGGAAGTGGTTCATATGCACATCAAAGTTGAGAAACAGTGATCTGTGTGCAGCTGGACTGCTTGTAAAAGGCAAGTGTCCTCAAGGAGAAGGCTAACCACCTGGTTAAGACCTTGTGTGGAAACACCTGCATGCTCTTCAAAATTAATTTGCTAGCAGACAATGAGATTTCTAATAATTGAGAAAAAGAAACATTGTGTCTTACACAGTTATGCAACTAACAGCTATTGAATGTTTAGTGTATGCAAAACTTTAGTGCAAACAGAAATCTTCAGAAAGTCACATGGAAACCTAATGGGCACAAAAAAGTGCAAGTTTTACAAAGTTTTATGAAAATTATCTAATAATATGCAGGACAATATATCTCTAGAGTTTGTTAATATAAAAATATGATTTAAAAACTATTTTTCTTACATGACTTCCACCAGAAACCTCTGCTGAGTGGCTCAGGAATCCAATCCGCAACGTTGAGTTCTATTACTTCTTCCTAGATACAGGTATTCTAGTGGTGTATTGCTTATAAATGACTGTTTTGGCCACTCAGGTTACTCTGGGGCTAATTACAAACAAACAATAAGGACCTAGAACTGGAGAGGAGGCTGAGGCAAGCCTTCAAGAATCAAGAAGGGCCTCCCTGGTGGCGCAGTGATTGAAGAGTCCGCCTGCCGATGCAGGGGACACGGGTTCGTGCCCCGGTCTGGGAAGATCCCATATGCCGCGGAGCGGCTGGGCCCGTGAGCCATGACTGCTGAACCTGCGCGTCCGGAGCCTGTGCTCCACAACGGGAGAGGCCACAACAGTGAGAGGCCCGCGTACTGCAAAAAAAAAAAAAGAATCAAGCAGGTTGTCAGCACTGAAAATAAGCCCAGGTCACTAGGAAAGTTTTAAAGATCAAGTTGGAGGTGTAAATGAGGTTAGGAATTAGAAACAGGTAGAAAAGGGCATGTATAAACAGAAGAACAACCAGCAGAGGCTCAGAGGCCCAGCATTCTGTTGATAAGCAGGAAAACTTGGATTCATAAATGCAGAGCAAAACCAAAAATCTAATCCAAAATGACATAAAATTAAAAGTTAAAAAAGTTTTTAATCTTTTATTATGTTCAGGGTACCATGTGACAGAATGTCATTGACCCTTTCAGGGCTGTGTAGGCTAACAGGACATGTAAACAGATGAACCCCAGAACCAGTGATTTCCTTGATACACCTTGCTCTCCATTCATTTACTATTACTCTTGAGACAGGAACATGTCCCAGCAATGATTAAGAGACAGAAACTGCAACCGAATGGCTGCAGCCTCTGTGATGCTGCCGTCGCTGGACATACTTTTGTTTCCTGTTCTACATCCTCTCAAAGTAAATTTGATGCCAAGTAAATCTAATTGAGTCTTGTGAGCCTGACTGAAAACCAGACCTTGAAACCTATATTGATGACTTCTTGGATTTCAAGAAATACAATCTGTTAGGTAGACACATACATACATACATGCATGCATAGCTGGATGAATGATAGGTAGATAGATAGATAGATAGATAGATGGATAGAAAGACAGATAGATAAAAGAAAGAAAAGTTAGTAAAATATTGCCCTGCCTTCAAGGAACTTGTGATCTAATAATAGGGTAGAAGTCAAGAACAATATTGCTATCCTAAAAAGCTATATTAGCAAAACATAGCACCCTGGAGCTTAAAAGGAGAAAAAGATTATTTGAAAATAGGAAAGGCTTTGTGGAAGGACTTGTTTCTGAGATGAGGTGGAATTGGACACATGCCACTGGGGAGAAAATCTTCCAGCAAAATGCATGCCTGAAACAAAGGATGGTGGCAGGAAACAAAGTTGGAGGAACACTGAATATTCACTTCAGCTAGGCAGGTAGATCAATGCTAGTAGAAGTGAGGAGAGCTAGGGCTGGAAAAACATTGTCAGGATTATGACATAGAGGGCTCTGGAGTCTGAATTGAGGGAATGTGCTTTATTAGGGTAGAGCCTGAGGGACCACTGGAGATTATGGAGGAGGGTGGTGATATGACCAGAGCTGCTCTTCATGAAGGCTAACACAGTGATGGTGTTCAAGGTGAACCAGACCTCTCATTGGCAACAGATGTACTGGTAGGCGGGCCATGTTCACAGTCAAGTAAGAGGTACTATGGGTCTGTACTAGCGTAGTGAGATGGAAAGCAGAAAAGAGATTTAGAAATGTATAGATATAAAAATCCACAGACTGCCTCTTCACATTGTCTCCTTCATATACAACAGGAAATGTTAAAAGGGAGTAGATTTGTGGTTTGATTTGGATATACATAATTTTAGAAAAAATTGGAGAAACATGGAAAACAAGCAGGAGAATAGTAACAACTTTGTGCTAAAGTTTAAGGATTTTATGTAATAACATTATATCATCAAATTGGATGATAGTGAGGCTTGCACGTGAAGCCATGAGATAATGCTGACCGTGCATCACAGATGAGAAAGTAACACAGAGGCTTCGCAAGGGAGTAGCTCAGAGTAGGTGCCAGAGCCAAACGACAAGGGTTCAGATCTTGGCTCTGTTACTACCCATGTGACCCTCCTTAGGCAAGTTGTTTTACCTTTCTGTGTCTCAGTTTCTACTTCTGTAAAATGGGGATAATAGTAGTACCTAGTTCACAGAACTATTGAAAGGTGTTCCAATTATCAATTTATTTCCTCAAAGCTCCAAATTCAACCTTCGTTGCCTGTTCTGCACAAATGGAGGTGGGCCCTTTAAACATTTCTCCTTTGCCAGTTGGCATGATGCTAAGCACCATCATTAGCAACGGAGAGACATTGGAGGAGGAAAGGGTTTCCCTCCCAGTGCCAGCTTGTCTCATTCAGCAGGCTCCCGCAGCTTGCAGTCTTTCCAGTATCCGGCTTTTGTAGGGAATGAGTCTTCCAGCACCCAGCTTCTGCAGTGTGCGGCAGCTAGCAGAACCAGCACCCCAGACGATGAGTTCTGAGCAGGTTCCACCTGTGGAGCACTCTGGCATTTCCTCTGCTACCCAGTGTGTCATGGCCACACCCTCTTCAATGGGGTCTGAATCTTAATTACCGGTAGGGGGATCCATTTTCAGGTTTATTTCTACCTTGGGAGCTCTATCTTAGCCTGAGGGTAGTGGCAGTTCCTGTATTTGCTAATCCTATATTTTTACAGTTCTCTTCACTTCTTACTAGCCAATTCCTCATTACTTCAATCCCTTGTTATGCTTATTAATGCTTTATATTTTACTTTCACTATTCAAATTACTGTGTGGTTTCTGTCTCCTGGTGGAGCACTGACTGATGTAGGGGGGTTAATAAAATCCTATTTGTTAAGTATAAAACAGTGCCTTGTACATAGTAAGCACTTTTAAAGTGTTTGTTACATTACTCTTTTAATATGAGGGCCAGCAAAGAAAGGAATAAGTATAGTTTTAGATCTAGCATCATATAAGTGTCCCCTCTGACCTGGTATCCCTGGGAAAAGAAAAACTATTTGCTTTCCTTCTTTTTTACTTACGGCTTTTGCCATTAAATATGTTTAGTGCAATAAAACCTATTGCCTGTCATACTAGGTAAACACTAGGCATTTACATAAACTAAGTGATGTTTAAAACAAGTATATAGTGAAAGCATATATATTTTAGTGTTTTAATTGGTGAGCAATGTTAACAGTGACTGAATGATAAATTAAACTTAAGTTTACTAACATCTCCCTATTTCGTAAAAGTCATTTCTATTTAAATGGCTTTCCATATAACAAGATTAACATGTCTAATATATTATACTTTTTAATGTACTTTCCTACATATTTTTTAAAATTTTATATTCATAATGATCCCATGAAGTATTTAGGGAAGATATTATCCTATAATTTCTGAGATAGGGAAACGGAAGCTAGAAGTCAAATGACTTACCTACAATCCTACAGTGCAATTAGTGACAGATGTAGGAACAGATCTCAGGTCTCCCAGTTTCCAGCCAAATGTTTTTTTATGCCCTCCACCGTATTAACTCCCAACAACGATGATTAAGACTGATCCAATCTCAAATGACATCTTGAGTTAATTTTTTCTCTAAATGTGAAACATGGCAAGACAAGTTTAAAAGATGCACACAGGCCAACTTGAGGGGTATATAGGCCTTGGGCCTTACCCTCTGATTCCTGTCTCCACCACTGGTGTCCACAACCTTGGAAGGACCTTGTATATGTCCCTTTAGAGCTACCTTATCTCTGTGATGGGAGCTCTGAGAGATCACAGCTTGCTGCTCTGACTGTGACCTAGGGCCAGTCACACAGCCCTTCTGGTTCTCAGTTTCTTCATCTCTAAAACGTTAATTGTGTATCAGGTCATCTATGAGCTTTCTTCCTCCTCTAAACCTCTATGATCCTAAAACCTCTAAGTCACCCACAATCTTATTTTCTTCATCTATAAAATGTACAATTGAAATGGATGTTACATTAAATTCCTACCAGTGCCCAAGTACTTTGATTCTAATATTTGAAATACAACTCCAGAGTTTCAATACTGTTTTAATGTGTCATTTGGGAATCACTGTATAATTTTTTTCCATCTGCTAGATATCCTAATTCCAAGGGTTTAAATGGGCCCAGAAATCTAGGTTCTAGAAGGTCCTGGGTGCCAGGGACTGCATGGCTGGGTATGATCATCACTGCTCCCAGGCACTCAGGCTCCTTGTTTCACAGTCGTATCTTATATAGCACAACTCCTAAAAGCTTCCGGAAACTGATCATTTGCCATTTCATTACTCAATAACAAATTACAGTTTCTCGTTTTTGCATTGTGCACATGAAAAGCCCAACTTCAGTTCAATGGTGAGAACTGATAGCCACATTATGAAATTTAGAAATGACAGATCCTTAGTCCTTGAAAGAGCCAGATGACAAAAATCATATTTGTGATAGCTGACAGAGTTTTCAAAGCTCTAAAGCAAAAAACAAAAACATGCTGAAGATCCCAACTCAAAAACAAGTATCATTAAAGGATTTAATAAGACAGCTTCCATGATCCCAGGCCAGATCTTTCAAGATTAGGGTTACATAGACCTCATCTATGGCATCTATCTTTGAACATTATGTTTCTTTGTTTTGTTTTTTTTTGCGGTACGCGGGCCTTTCACTGTTGTGGCCTCTCCCGTTGCAGAGCACAGTCTCCGGACGCGCAGGCTCAGTGGCCATTGGCTCACGGACCCAGCCGCTCTGCGGCATGTGGGATCTTCCCAGACCGGGGCACGAACCCGTGTCCCCTGCATCGGCAGGCAGACTCTCAACAACTGCACCACCAGGGAAGCCCTGAACATTATGTTTTATTGGAGACTTCTTAGAGCTAAGAGTATAAAGACTAGTAATCAAATTCAGACTCTGTAACTACAAGCTAGGGGACCACCACCTACTTGCTTAACCTTTGGTTATATGTCTGAAAAATGAAGAGGTCCAAGTGGAGAAAGTCTGCATTAAAATTTTATGATTCTGTGAAAGGTGAGGCTAAGAAAGTAAACTATGTTTGTATTTCGCTATCAAGATTACAGATAATGCACCAGCTGGTTCCAATGATTACAGACAGTGTTATTACCATTCTAGTTAAGAAACAAGTTCCTTTCAAAAATTCTATATTACAGCAGCAGGCAAAACTGAGCAGTCTAGACTATACTGTGCCCTTCACAAAAGAGGAGGCTTGTGTTTGAAAATAATAATAGCAAACACTTACATGTCAGGCACTGTTATAAACTTCAAAACCCAGCAATTCATTTAATCCTTACAACAGCCAAATAACGCAGCTACCGTGTCTGGATCAACCTGCCCTAGGTCACACAGCTAGGAAATGCCAGGCTGGGATGCAAACTCAAGCAGTCAGATCCTAAAGGTCTGTGTCTGATACCCTGCCTCTGCCCAGTTCAACAAACTTAAAACCTTCCCAATCAGGATCTACGAATCAATCAGTCATCAGTTCTCAAGAGAAACCATAAATAAAGAAATTCAAATGCTTGATTCAATGCTGTTACCATCAGGGGCTATTTGACAGACGGGATTTGATGCTGTTGAAGAGAAACTGAGATTTAAAATGCAAGAATGACCACTGCTTAAGTCCACATTTCCAGAACACTGAGCTTTCTGTCATCTGAGCCTTCTGCTATCTTTTTAAGTCCATGCGCCCCCAGACACCAAAGAAAGCCTTGCCTTGTTTTGACCCGTTTTGGTTGCAGAATCTTGATCCTGGTGATCAGGAAACTTCTGCCAGTGCGAGTCTGCACACAACAATGCCTGGATACAGTATTTTAACTCTCAAATATATAATAATGACAGAAAGATTTGTTTATAATGTTGGAACCCACATTCTATTATGAAAACATTATTCATTTTATTTTATAGTTCATTAACTTTACACAAAGCAAACTGTAAAGGACATGAAGAGGGTTTTCTCTCCATCTGTGGTTCTTCCTTGTGAGGGAAGTGGAGATCACCTGTAACAAAGGAGACTACAGAATGAGTCTCTTTGCTGGTTCAGCCCCTCCCTCTACTGTGAATGAAGTCCAGGGTGGTGTGGAAGCCATGCCTAGGCCAGCTGTACAGGCCCACACTCACAAGTGTTCAACTATGGCATGGAGAGTAAAGACCCCCAAAACAGACAGACCTTTGAGGCCTGTACAAGGCTGAGGTCTTGCCCCAGCCCAGCAGTATAAGGAGCCCAGCTTTTGCTGTTCTGACCTGGTTTTTCACCAGGCATTAGTATCAATCACAGAACTTGGGGGCATCTATCTCTGTGCAGACCTAAGAGGCCTGGAAAGGTACTGGGAACGTACTGTACCCACTCACTCTACAACCCTATCTTTACACTGCTTCTTTCAGTAGATCAATAGTAAACCAAACTGTAAGTAACTTAAGCCAAATCCAAGTCTCATTATTGCTGATCTTCAAAACAGGCCTTTGTGGGCTGGTGAAGCTCAGTTGAGATCTCTGCTGTTTGCATCAAGGGCCTTTATTACCATGTCTTGGTCTTTGCCTGAGCACTTGCTGAAAGTACAGTCTTGGAGCAATGGTTGTTTGCTGTGAATCTAGGGAGTGGCTGTAGAAGACTGTCCTGGCTGGGGGTCTCCTGGTCTTTCTGTCTGAGTGGTCTCAGCTGGAAGGAAAATTCTTATGCTCAAACATCTTGTTCGGGCTTCCCTGGTGGCGCAGTGGTTGACAGTCCGCCTGCTGATGCAGGGGACACGGGTTCGTGCCCCGGTCCGAGAAGATCCCACATGCCGCGGAGCGGCTGGGCCTGTGAGCCGTGGCCACTGAGCCTGCGCGTCCGGAGCCTGTGCTCCGCAACGGGAGAGGCCACAACAGTGAGAGGCCCACACACCACAAAAAAAAAACAAAAAAAAAAAACACCTTGTTCTTTTTTGTAGTGGTGATGAGAGGGTTTTTAAGCCCCTTCCATACAAATGGTCTCTTCCTACTTGATGTAGGAAATGAAAAAGAATCCTCCACTGGCACAGCAGCTCAAAGATACTTCCTGTCTCACACCATTAATCACCACCCCGGCACCTGGAGCGGGGGTTCCCACTAGCATTACTGCCTCATCTCATCTTGTCTGATATGAGGTTTACATTATGTAGAATCCGTTCACTTCATGCTAAATATTCCCAAGTCCAAACTGCTGGAATGCCAACTGCCAAACTTTATACTCTCGTGTTAAACAAATATATACCACCTGATCACAGATGAAATCCCAAATTCTCAGTGAAGCCACCCACACACAAGCATTATCTACCTGACCCTAACCTAGACTCTATTTGTTCATACAACTGACATCACAGTCAAAAGAGTCAAAGACCCTTTCCTGGGTCTACATCTTATTGCTCTATCTAACTAAGCTCTGAGAATAACTTGGAACAGTTTCACGTTTGATATCTTCCCCTAGGACTTGGCACTTAATAGCTCCTCAGAATAGTATGATCATTGACTGCTAGCAATACTGAAGCTCATGACACAAAATTATCAGTATCTAAAAAGGCAAGAATTTAATTGTGCTCTAATTCCCCAAAAGAACTGAAAGAGAGATTGTTCCAATAAGAACAAGTAAAGTGAGAGAGTATTTTCAACTTGGAAAGGATTTTCCACAAATGGAAATTTCAAAAACAGTCAGTATTATCCTTAAATTGCTTTTGGTTTGCAAATGTTATTAACCTCACCCAAGGTTGGATTTATATGATAGGCAGAAACATTTTCAAAAGTGAGGGGAAAAAGCAGGGATATTGATAAACCAGTAGTCATTAAATTACTCTAAATACCCAATCTCAGCCTTGACAAAATCCATCAACTCTATTTTTAGCCATAATTTGACCAATTTCTCCCCCTCATTTGGCTCTTCTGCTTGATACCTTATTCGTTAGTGGTAGGAGCTGGTTGACAGGTATGATAATGAAAGCTAAATGATCAGCAAACCCCAAGGATATCACTTTCAAAATGAAACTGATGTCCATGTAAATAAGGTACTTCTAATAATAACCTGCATATGTACAGTGCTACATGGTTTAAAAAGCATTTTCAAATACATTAGCTCATTTGATGCAATATTTTCACAAAATAAGGAGAGCAGGGATGATTATCTCCTACAGAAGAGGAAATGTCAGCTGTAATGTCACTACTATAAGGAAACAGGTTAAATCTTTTGTTGTTTACATATCTCCTTTACGTATATTGAGAGAGGCATTGGTCATTAAATAGATTTATTTGAGCATGGTGGAGGGCACTACATTTTTCTTGAGCTACTGTCAGACATTGTTCCACGACAAGTGTTCTCAAGGCTTAGCCTGCAACATAATCACTTGAAGGGCTTGAGATTGCTGAACCCCACTGCCTGAAGTTTCTGAGTCAGTAGGCTGAGGGGGAGGGTTGCATTTCTAACATGTTCTCAGGCAACACTGATGTGGAGGGTCTGGTGAACCACACGTTGAGAACCACTTGTCAGGTACTCAAGACACAATTCTCTTTCGTCTCCCCATGACCCTAAATGAAAACTTGAACAAGTCAAAAGGCTTTTCTGCTCTCTGTTGGGTTCTTTTAAATTGCAAATACAATTGCTCTAAATTATAAACAATCTTAATTCAGAAAGTAGAATGTCTAGTCTATCATATTAATCAAAACTCTGAACTTAATTTAATATTAAAACATCTCCCCTCTTCCTCTTCAGGCTCTCTCAGGCTGGAAGACAGCAGAGTGGGAAAGAGGGGCATGGCTGGTTTGGGGATTTCTCTGCCCTGTGCTCCCTACCACGTATACCAGCTCCTCTGTGGTTGTTGAAGGGTATCTCATGGAGGTAGAGAAAAGAGAGACAAAGGGTGAAGAAAGACCTTACATGAACTGGTACTGCTGTAACAGCCTTCACATGTTCTTGGTTAGGAAGAGTTTGAAGCTGACTCTATAGTGGGTGCTCTAATGGGTTACTGGGAGAATCTCAAGGCTGCAAGTTATCTGATATATTTCTCTTCTAACTAACTGCCACCTACTCCTTCCTCAGCCTCTAGAAATCTAATGTTTGGGTTTTTTTTTAAAATATTTATTTATTTATTTGGCTGTGCCAGGTCTTAGTTGCGGCATGCGAACTCTTAGTTGCAGCATGTAGGATCTAGCTCCCTGACCAGGGATGGAACCTGGGCCCCCTGCACTGGAAGTGTGGAGTCTTAGCCACTGGACCACCAGAAAAGTCCCTAGAAATCTAGTGCTGACCCTCTAGAATCTTGCCTCAGGATCCCTTGGTCCCTTCAGGAGGCCTTATTGGAGAGACACGCAATCACCCATGTTAGCTCTCTCTCCCACAGTTCACCAGAAACAACACCACAAACCCTGCCTAACAAATTCCAGGAATATACACCAACCCCATGGCAGCCATAGGCCATGGTACCATCCTCATGTATGTGTAAGCCCTGGTCCTCTAGGTCTTCTCCCAACTGCAAGGGGCACACTTCAGGTTTTCCAAGTAGACCTACGGAAATCTCTTTCACGAAGCTTGAGGCAAAGGAGGTAATATGCACCCCACATCCCTGGGGTAAGGGAGGGTACGGATGCACAATACACCATACCTCTCTTCAATTACATCTCTTCACAAATCTTGACTCCTCTTCCTTCTCCCCAGACCCTTTCATATTTTCAGAGTGTGACAAAGGCTAGAAAAGTAGGGAATTTGTTCCTGATTATTGCTTCTATGAATTCAACCTAGGTAAAACCGGCTTTGGAATATTTTATCCATTATATTCTTATGTGTAATGGTTAATGTTATGTGTCAGCTTGGCTAGATTATGATGTCCAATTGTTTGGTCAGACATCAGTCTCAATGTTGTTGTGGAGATACTTTTTGGATATGATTGACATTTCTATCAGTAGACTTTGAATAAAGAAGATCACTCTCATAATGTGGGTAGGCCTCATCTAATCAGTTGAAAGTCTTAAGGGAAAGACTAAGGTTTCCAGAGAAGGAAGGAATTCTGCCTCCAGACTGCCTCTGGACTCAAGACTGCAACATCAACCCTTGCATGAAATTCTAGCCTGGTGGCCTAAACTGCAAACTTCAGACTTGCCAGTCCCCACAACCATGTGAGCCAATTCCTTAAAATAAATATATCTGTAAGCCAATCTCGATAGATATGGATAGATAGATAGATAGATAGACGATAGATACATAGATAGATAAATATTCGATTGGTTCTGTTTCTCTGGAGAACCCTGAAAAATGCATGATGTCTACTTGAGACTTCTATTTTAACATCCCTTTTTAAACCTCACAAAAATCTATACTATCCCCATTTTACATGTGAGGAAATAAAAGTGCAAACTTAACCAAGGAGACAGCTTTCAGTGAAGGTATGGTCAGGATGTGGCCCTGAGATTTGAACAGGTCTCTCTGATTCCAAGGACCATATTCTCACCACCACAAAGTATTACCATGTGCCCATAAAAGCTGAACCACTAAATCAGTTGCATCTCATATGTAGATTCACCCATGAAATTATGTACGCCTAGAACAAGAACAGTTAATTCAGTGATTTAAGCTCAAGATAATTCTGTCGACTTGATTGAACCGGCACTTCTCAAAGATCACCATTTAGATGACTGACTGCATTTTATTTGCCTTGTCAAGGTATTTGGGGAGGAAATATACTTGTAACAATACTAAAAAAAAATTCAAAGCAACCATTTTCTGAAATCTTTACTATGTGTGATCTTAACTCTATACACATTGTATTGTTAAATATCTATGAAGAAGGTATTATTAGCCTCATTCAACAAATAAGAAACTGAGGTTCACAGACGTCAGTTAAGGTTGCACAACAAATAAGTTTAAATCCCAGCTCCCTCAGAAATAAAATGAAAAAAATAATACCTGCCTCACAATTTGATACAAAGAGAGGAAAACTGAATAATACATGTAAAAGTGTTTATCACAGGGTTGAACACATTCTGTGTATTCAAGAAATATTAGTTCCTTCTCCTCTTTGCAGAAATAAATATCTACCTAGAGAAATTATACCTGTCTGCTAAAAATTTTATTCTGCTGTGAAAATTCAAGAAGGAATTAGAAAACAAAGTTGGGCCAATACATACCTCCTGTGAGCTTGCTGACCACCTGATTCTCAGTTAGGGCCCCCAAAATTGGAGACAGTAAAAAATCTAGGATACATAGGTATGGCCCTAACAGAAAAATACTTTTAAAATCAACTAACTACTCCCTATGCTTTCCTTCATTTAACTTTTGGATTCTCACTCTTATTTAAGCCAACAAAATTAGGATTAAATGCCCCACCCTATTGATCTTATCCAGCAGTATCCCCATGTTACTCCTATTACCTCAAACATGCAGAAAATTCTCTCAACTTAAAAGAGAGAAAGAGTTCACTTTCTTGCACATATGAGGATCTCATCTGAATAGAAGCAGCTTCTTCCAGACTCTTGTTCTTAAGCCAAAAAGTAGACCTTGACCTCACTGGAAAGTTTCCTTGACCAAATAGTCTTCCTGATTGCATATATATGAGCATTTTATTATGTTGCTCACCTCAGTGGGTTGAAAATAGGCAATTAATTTTCCTCTAATCCCCAAAGAGGACACTAACTCCAGGTCGAGGTGGGAAAATACATTGTAGTCATATAACAATGAAGTTTATTCTACTGTCCAGATTCTGCTCAAGGCAAATTAGCCTGAGCTGGTCCTTCATTCTATCAGGACAAAATGTTCTTTCTTCACATAGTACAGACAAATATTCCAGGAGAATATAAGGTTCTGGGAACAGCAGTAAGCAAAGTCAAAGCATAAGGCAGTCTGATTATTTATCATTTACTTACCCGCTGCCATCTTTTACATCAGCAAAGGACTAGGTTTGAACTCTACCCTTCATTCAGCAGTGTTGAAATAGCCAGAGCTATATATAGGGTTAAAACGTCAAGTAATTTAAAACACACTTCCTTCCATGGCTGTTACAGAAGGCTCAGAAGGAGACATTCTTCCAAGCAAGCTAACAGTTGTCCCCATGTTATTTAGGAGACATAAAATCCCATAACATAACCCTGGTGACAACTAAAATCTCCTAGTTCAAAGGGCACAATCCCTTAATCAGATTTGTCCTGCCTCACAGAGACAGCTGAGATAGTGGATTATCCATCACATGGCGAGCCAAGATAAGATCCTGAGTGATCAAGGATGAAACAGGAAGGTTTATTCTTTGAAAATGAACTTCCCATGCTCATTGACTCTGATAGATTACATTTTAGAAGAGTGTAAAGAAAAGGCCTTTCCTTCTTTTTTCTTACTGTCTCTTTCACTTAGAACACTCTGGCTACAAGGGAAATAATCAATAAATAGAGCTTCCAGCCAAACTTAAGGGGATAAACTAGTAAATGCTAAGCTTTGGAGCATTAAGAAGGCTGATTGTGCAGTGTCAAAACAATTTCCATGTCATTAGCTCTAACTATTCCCTCCACCAATGGGACTGACTGTCAGGAACAGCATCAGCATGATTTTGCTTTCCACTCCCAGGCATGACAGCAACTACGACCATATAACATAATGATGGGGCTTCCCTGGTGGCGCAGTGGTTGAGAGTCCGCCTGCTGATGCAGGGGACATGGGTTTGTGCCCCGGTCCGGGGGGATCCCACATGCCGCAGAGCGGCTGGGCCTGTGAGCCATGGCCGCTGGGCCTGCGCATCCGGAGCCTGTGCTCCGCAGCGGGAGAGGCCACAACAGTGAGAGGTCCACGTACCGCAAAAAAAAAAAAACAAAAACAATAATGATGATGAAGCCACCTTCCATATGTTTAACTTATTCAATTTTATGGATTTTATTTACATACCCATGGATTATGTAAGCTCCATGAAGGCAGGAATCATGTCTGTCTTATTTAACATCATGTCCTGTAAAAGCCTGTCAAATTGCCTGGTTGATAAATGTCTCTCGACTAAATAAATTAAATACCTCATTTAGTCCTCAGAAAATAACGTCACTGGAAGTGGATTCCTGGTTCCATTTCACAGAGACTATAACTGAGATTCAGGGAGGTGAGCAGTACGCTTGAAGTACACACTATTAAGTGCCTGAGCCAGAAGACAAACTAAGGTATTCTGATTCCAGGTTTAGCGTTCATCCCCTATAGTGCTGCCAAACTTGATGAGAGCTAGATCATGGATAAGGCAAGTAACAAGATTAGCACATTAAAATGTAGCAATAACTACGCCTCTGAAAAGAATGGCAAAAAAAAAGCTAAAATTCTAAGGTCAGATCACAATACAAGTGCAGTGAGGAGTCAAGTTCACGAGATTGGTCATTATTAATCAAATTACAGATCAGCCCCAATAGCCACATATTTTCTTTCACTTGCACTCAAGAGACCCTTCTGTAAAACATTCACAGAAAAAGATCGATACCTCTCTGGAGGTAAGTAGCATAAATTATGTCTCAACATATACACCACAGGAGTTTTACTGAGTGTTGTATACAGTAATTGCATTTTATAGATGGCTGTGGAAAGCTTCAGTCCTCATTGATTTTGATCATAAACTAAAAGGCGACAAAAAGAAAAGAACAGCACTTTATATGAAGAAGTCAGTCAGCTGAAGCTGCAACAGAAAATGGAAATTTGGCTTTGCTGAATGTGATCAATTCATGTTTCTTGGAAAATGAATGTAGATATTTGAGTGCTTTCATTATGAGCCAGTAGCAAGACTTGAACAGTACTATGAGAATCTCTGTACATCGAACAGTGGTGGTACCTATCAGCAGGATTTAAGACGACAGGAAGCCGGCCTAAACTAGAGCCCTTTCTCACTTTCCACATTATGGATGCCATCAGAATGGCTTATGAGCCACATTAACTGGATATTTGTGTTTTCATTATTGCATTTAATGTGTCTTTGGGATTTACAATCAAAATTAAATGGAGATTGTGATGTAATCTGGGACCATCAGTATGTTGTTAACATTTCTAATTTCCAGAAGCATATTTTTCGAGCATTTCTCTCTTGATTTCCTTCATTTCTTCATGCCCTTCACAGCAAGCAATTCTGAAGGGATGTTAATGCAGCATAACAACTCTTTACCCTTTTTCAAAGCCAATTTTGCAATATGGGCAAAATGATTGGAAATGAAGTCCTAAAAACACTGAAACCATCTGTCAGGGACTCAGTTAAGAAGATCCACACTGTTTCACAGCCAAGGATGGGGATAAATTATGCCTGGCTGGAAATGTCCAAAGCAAGTGGATTCCCATTCAAGCTTATTAGGATAAATTACAAAACCCTTTTTTCTTCATTGCCCTGGTAAAAATCATACTTTCAGATGATGATAAACCATAAGTCACACTGATGAGGAAGAAGCAAAAAAAAAAATGTTTTTCTAATAATAAATCATACTTAAAGCAGGTGTCACTAAAAGAAACCACAAGTTTCTGTCAAAATGTCTGTAGATCTATTTACATTTATAGACACAATCCTGTGAAATGTTCCTGTGCATTTTGTAAAAATAACCCTGTTAATATTTAATCACAAACTCCAGAAGTACTTGACTAATATTTATTCATGAAATGTATTTGGTAAAATATTAAAGGACTGGAGGGTGGGGCTGTTGTGATTAAATTATATCGCTTGGGATGTCAAGCTTCAGAATAAGTTAAACACGGTGCCTCCTTCCTCCCTTAAATATTTATTGCCATTATAAAAGTATTGACATCTTACATAGAAAGCAGTGATTCTCACATTTTTTAACACAGATTTTTATACTAGTGAACAGTAGTAGTCCAAATGTTCCCATGAATGTTGGAACTGATGTACTTCACAGAAAGCCAAGATCTCCCAAGTGTAAGTGTAGAGCCACACAAAATGACTCATCACTTCCACATTGCTTCACACACACAAGGTTGAATGAAAATGAAAAATAGGGCCCTTTCTATGAAGTACAAAGTAGAAAGTTTGATTACAAAACTGCAGTTGGTGAGTCAAATGTGTTGCAAAAACAGCCTGTGTATATAGAGGACAAACACAGTTACTTCCCTTCCCCCAGACTCCTGGAATAAGTGAACTGAAAAGTTAGTCCAGCAATTTCTGTGCTAATTAGAATACCGTTCACGGACTCTTTTCGTTTCTCTTGATTTTTTTTTCATTTAATCTTTCATTTAATCTGAAGCACTGCCATAATAATTTGGTTAATTTCTCTCTAAGTAGTATACATAAAGCCCTTTTTTAATAGAAAAGTGGCTGAGTATATTGTTTGGAGAATTATGGAATTTGAATGCCCATATCAAGAGTTTTCCTTGAGAGAGATGTTCCAAAGAGCAAGATTAGTAGGTAACTGAGAAGGAACCCCTCTCAAGGCTGGGTCTCGGGGTTGTGAGTTTCTGATTTTACTAATGAAGATGCAGTAGGATTAGGATTTGAGAGGTAGAGGAACCAAGGTACAGGCTCAGAGAATAAGGTGGAATGCGGCTAAATTAAATCAAGGACCCAATCACTTTAAACCAGAAGTCAAGTCAAAATAGGATCCAGCAAAACTATTGAGATGCAGAGAAATTTTCCTGATTTTAGCCATTAAACGGGTCCCTGAACCTACAGCGGATTTGAGATAGAGACTGAGTATCCAGCTAGGGAACTGGGGGAATGTTTTGGCAGGTCCTTTAAACAACACCCATAGCACTAAATCTAAGTGGTTTTGTAGACCAGAATCGCAAGGCAGAAATCTTGAGCTTTTCTTCGTAAGTTGGGAGCTCCTGATATTTGACAGACAACTATTTTCCGTGGGGCCACTAGTAGCTAAGAGAAGGTTCCCTCTGCACAGCCCACAGACTTATGAATGAATCAACCACCCAAATATAGTAACAGCACCGCCCACTCAACCATGAGCCCCACTTAGACCTCCAGGTGTGTTGTAGGCGCTAACTGTGAAAATGGCTTTCAAAGTTCCCAAATGCAATTTGAGGACGGGGAGGGGGAAGGGTAAGCTGGGGATGAAGTGAGAGAGTGGCATGGACATATATACACTACCAAATGTAAAAGAGGTAGCTAGTGGGAAGCATCCGCATAGCAAAGGAAAATAAGCTCGGGCGTTCTGTGACCACCCAGAGGGGTGGGATAGGGAGGGTGGGAGGGAGACGCAAGAGGGAGGAGATATGGGGATATACATATATGTATAGCTGATTCACTTTGTTATAAAGCAGAAACTAACACACCATTGTAAACCAATTATACTTCAATAAAGATGTTAATAAATAAATAAAAATAAAGTTCCCAAGTGCAGTACCTGGCACATCATACACAGTCAATAAATTCTAGTTCCTTTCTCCTCCTTCATTAAGGTGGTGAGTGGTTTAATGCCCTGGACAATGGCACCAGAATTTTCTGGAACTGTAACAGACTGACATCATAAAAACTCAGATACCCTTGAATGACAAAGAAATTCTTCCATCTGAAAAGGCCACCCACCTTCCAGAAGGTCCCATGTGGAGCACTGAGGAAAGAAAGGGACATCCCACAAACAGGCCAAATCCACTCTAACACATGGGGAGGTGGAAGTCACTGTGATTTTACTCTCACATTTCAGTCCTGCATAATGGGGCTGCCAATCACATGAAGTTCCCTTAAGCAGGCATTCTATATCCATGTTCAGAGCTCCATGTGTTATGATTTGCAAATTCAAGGAACTCAGTAAAATGCCTCTGAAATTCTTGAGTCTGAAGACCCTACATCAGAATCAATATTGAGAGCTGAGACTTACCACAGAATTCAGAACAGTTATTGAAGTTCAGTAGGCTGCTAAAAGAGTTGATGGACAATTGCATAACAGAACCAAAAGCGTTAAACTTTATTTACCGAAATCTTACCATCTTCCAGAAACTACATACCATGCAAAGCATAAATTATTTCATTTAACCTTCATAATCTTTGAGATGAGTCCTACCATCGTGCCCATTTAACAGATGAGAAAACTCAGTCAAAAGAGGTTAAGTAACTTATCCCAGGTCCCACAGCTAGTAGGTGGCAAACCTACTCAGAGATGCTGATGCAAAAGAATATGTGAAAGAGGCAAGTCACCCATTAACTTTCAGAAGAACAAAATAATCTAAATTAGAACAAAAGACACAAAATAGAATTATTATGTAGCTTCTGCTAGCATTGTTAAGTGGATACAGTTGGAAGAAAGAACACAAAACTAAGAGATGTAAGGCCTGGGTTTCAGTCACTTTGATTTCTATGAGAAGATTAGCTGTACTCTCTAAGACTTTCCATTTTGGGGGTAGCACTATTTATTTCAGGGCAAGCTGGTGAGTAAAGTTAAATAAAAAGATTTTTATTTCAAGAAGCTTAAAAATCTTCCACAGTGATTAAAGAGTTATAGTACTCATTCACAAGTAGTTCTCCACTTATGGAGGTAGAGTTATAAAATGGAAGGATAAGGGACTTCCCTGGTGGTCCAGTGGTTAAGACTTCACCTTCCAGTGCAGGAGATGTGGGTTCGATCCCTGGTCTGGGAGCTAAGATGCCACCTGCCTCGCAGCCAAAAAACCAAAACATAAAACAGAAGCAATATTGTAACAAATTCAACAAAGACTTGAAAAACAGTCCATATCAAAAAAGTATTTAAAAATAAAATAAAATGGAAGGACAAGAGAAAGGCTATCCAGTGATGGGTCTACCATCATATAAACCAGTGCACTGATGGTTTTTGAGACAGAAGAGAAAGAAACTAATATCAATAAGACACGCACGATATGCTAGGCATTTAACATATTCATTAAACACATATTTACTGAGTAAATATTATAGGCCAGGTTCTCTGCAAGGCTCTCAGTATATAATGATAAACAAAATAAACACAGTCCCTGTTCTTAGATGCATAATTTGCAGTCAGGGAAAATAGACATTAAACAAATAATTATTTAAGTAAATATAAATTCCAAATCATAAATGCTATGAGTGAGAAATAACAAAGGGCAGGTAATTTAGATAATGAAAGGGGTCAGGAAGAAGCATAACTAAGGAAATTACAGTTAAGTGAAGAACTGAAGAATAAGTAGGAATTAATCAGATCCAGAAAAATGGGAAAGCCTGTCCAGGTAGAGATGACTGCATACCAAAAATCCCAAGACAACAAGAGCATGATGTGTGCAGAAACTGAAAAGACTGTAAAGCCAGAGTGTTGAGAATAAAGGTAGGATGATCTAGGAGACGTAGGCAGGGGCTAGATCCAGCTTATCATGCATGAATTATCTCAATCAATTAAGTGGTAGATGTAGGTCTTTATTATGTCCATCTTACAGATGAAGAAAGATTCAGAAAAGTTAATGAATGCTCTGAACGTACACAGCAAGTCATTGAGGAGTGTAGTCTTATAATGAGAATGTATCCTTGTAAGGAATGCTCCTTTCCCACCCTGCCCAGAGAATTCCTTCCAACTGAGGGAGCCCTCCAGCAGGACAGGCTAGCCTTTCTCTACTCCTGCAAAAGGAGCAAGCAAAGGAGTTTGGAACGTGAATGAAGCACTCAGCACCTAGGCTGTGCTTCTTCTCTTTCTCTTCCTTAAAGAAGCACACATTCTGCTCTGCTCCTCCATGTCATATATTAGGAGTCTCGCGATGCCATTTTGCTATCTGTGGCTGATGTGAATTCTGTCTAGCTCTGCATTCAGAAAGGAAATTCACTTACAAGCAGATAAAAAACATACTCTCCAAAATCAGTTTTATCAGAAATAAAGGTGATATTTTGAAGTCATCTTCCTGACACCTCTCAGTTGGTTCTAACTCAGGTAGGGGAAGATACTTGTGGGAGTATCTTAGATCCCATAACATTTGTGTAATTTTAAAATCTAAGGAATAACTCTTTTTCTAAGCATTTTATCCTAGCTAGTCAGGTTGGAAAGGGAAAAACCAGGTAGGTTGAAATTGATCTTTATAACCAGCATCAATGCCAGATAAACACCAATGATATTTAATCCACAAATGGTCCTGGCAGCTACTATTCTTGTTTTTATGACATTGATTTGAACCTATCAACCTTTGCTCCTCTCATTTTCACAGAGGATCCTAATCAATACCTGAATCCAAAATGTCCCCTTCAGGAAAACAATTTCTAGTTATCGCCTCTTGTACTCTATCTCTGATGTATCCCTTAAAATGTATTAGCCTGAAGTTGGAGAAAAAATAGGTCTCCTTTTTCTTAATACTATATTTAAAACACACAAAAAAACTGCCAAATGGGAAGTTGTCTTTTGAGCCCCCTCCCCAACTTACCCAAAATACTACACTTCTGCCCTAGCCCACCTCAACGTCACTACATCCTGAAACAGAATGGAATCTCCTATCTGGAGAATAGGATGGTTCTTTGTGTCACCCTTCTGTGGAGCAAGAGGAAGTGATGAGAAATCAAAATTCCTCTCACAGGAACTTCTGAAATCTCCATGAACAGGACACTCCAGAGGATGAGTTGACAGATTGTCATTTAGTTTGACTTCAGCTTTGGGTTTGGTGTCTTAATAAATGTACTTCATGCTCACGATTACCTCACCTGTCTTTTTTACTTTGGCCAGAAGCTTACATATTTGGCAAGCTGCTTAGGTGATGGTCTCTATATCTAAGTATAGTATGGAAAGACAGAGGTTCAAGGTCATTGTTGGAATTTGACTACATTTGGAATGTAATCTGAAAGATGAAGAAGTCCATTTCTGGATGAAAAAATATTTTTCTTGGATGAGAAAAGACCATTATTTTTATTGAAGGAAAAGAAAAAATTAAACACTCCTACATATGCCCATTCTCCTATTATTACTCCCAAAGGTGATAGCTTGTTGAAGATTTTTTCATCATTTTTAGAGAAGCTCAGTTCTATGACCCTTAACCAAGTTCAGGATAAATAATCCAAAAGCAACTTATGAAAGGGTTATATTGTGTACAGTTGAAAAAGGGGAGGGCTAATTTCATTTCATTATTGCTTTAATTTCTGAAATGTTTTAAAAATATATTTTTTAAATCTCTAACTTATTTTTTTAAAAAAGAAAGTCCAAATGCTTTGTAGAACTCACAAATGAGGCCAGAACCTATTGCTTGAGAGCTGCCATCACTGAACCCTGAATCACAAGCATTGCCATCATCCAGCTTGATGGTATAAACCTAGACAAGCTACAGCAGATAAAGCAAAACAAATATTTCATGCACAAAAATCTAACTATTGTGTTGCACCACACTTAAAAAACTAATACAATCCTGGTACACAATGCCTAAGACATAAAGCTGTATTTGCTGAGCACAGTTTGAAAACTGCTGTGACTGTGTGAGGTAGGGCTGTTAGTGCCTGTTGTAACCCCAGCATGAAGGTACCCCAGGCAGCATCGTGCCTGGCACATGGACAGCATTTCTGTGGACCTGAATTTGTTACAAGGCAAGAGGATGGAGGATTTGATGCTTAATGAAACAGTTGTCTCCATAGACAAGATGGCTCTGTAGAGTGCAACAGACATTTCTGATGTCGTCTACAGGCCACTTCTTAAAAGAAAACAAAGGAATGGGTGTGTCATTTAGCCTAGCTGCT
The DNA here is from genome assembly GCF_008692025.1 of Phocoena sinus. NCBI lineage: Eukaryota > Metazoa > Chordata > Mammalia > Artiodactyla > Phocoenidae > Phocoena > Phocoena sinus. Next base: position 62,711,406 of record NC_045771.1, on the reverse strand, counting down.
GGCTGTGGTTGCACAGGCATTACTATAAATTTCCAGTTGTTTCTATTAGAAAAAATTGATCAAGGCATTGAGAGATTAGTCTTCTTTGCAGGGTTAGAATCACAGAATGTTAAAGTTTGAATGGATCTTGGAGAACATCTGGTCTAGTGGTTTTCAAATTGTGTTCTAGGGGACCCTAAGGCGCCACAAGGGTGATTTTGCATAGCTCCTTTTATATATCTCATTTACATAAAAGGGTTTCATAAGATTTTATTAGCAATGTGGTTTCAAGTGCTAAAAACAATGCTTAACATTCACTCATCTAATTCAACCTTCCAATTTTACAAATACGGATGTAGAGTCCAAACACCCAAGATGTTGTAGCAATTTGTTACAGGATATAAACAAAAACCCAGATATGCTGAATCCCAGTCTAGTGCTTTTTCCACAGCACTATTAATGCTGGGGGTTTTCGGTACTTAAAGTACCTGGCACCTAACAGCTCCTCCGAGTCTAGGAAGTAGAGAAACAGAAATCTGCAATACATTATGTTGCCAGCAGCTTTTATTTGTGTCACACTAGGCAGTTTGCAAAGGCATCCACATCCATTTATTTATTTATGTATATTACAACAAACTGCAAGGTATTCAGAATGGGTATGTCATTTCTTATGATGAGGAAAACTAAGTTTCAAAGAGATCAAATGTAGTTGAAGTTAACTGAGGCAAAGAACACAATCCTAACCATTCTATCCAAGGCTCCATCCATTACAATACGGGGGCGAGGCCAACTTACCAGTCTCTTGGGCCACTCCACTCCACTATCACTGAAGCATCTCTTATCAAGGATAGGAAATAGAATTCAACACATAGGCTAATTCATTGATAGGCCATATTAATAAGTATTCTGAGATTGAGCACAGATTTAGTAGAAAGGCATCAATGACCATAAGTAATGTCAGCCTTTGGCACAAGAAGGAAGAAATGGGGGCATGTGTGTCAAGTCATCACCATTCTTTTTTTTTATATATATAAATTTATTTATTTTATTTATTTTATTTTTGACTGCATTGGGTCTTGTTGCTGCACGCGGGCTTTCTCTAGTTGTGGAGAGCGGGGGCTACTCTTCGTTGCGGTGCACGGGCTTCTCGTTGCGGTGGCTTCTCTTGTGGAGCACAGGCTCTAGGCATGCGGGCTTCAGTAGTTGAGGCTCGCGGGTTCAGTAGTTGTGACACACGGGCTTAGTTGCTCCGCGGCATGTGGGATCTTCCTGGACCAGGGCTCAAACCCATGTCCTCTGCATTGGCAGGCCAATTCTAAACCAGTGTGCCACCAGGGAAGCCCAACCATTCTTGATTTAAAATGACAAAAGTTCAAAAGAGAGAAAAAGGCCAGATACTAAGATTGAAATCCTGAGCTAGGGCAGTTAGCTTTCACTTTAAGGCCCATTACCAGTCAGTTTAGGCTCGGGAAGCCCAGAAGACCTAAAGTCCCCCAAAGTCATATAAACAATAAGTGCCTCCAAATATTTCCCTCACCTAAACAACTCCCTGCTAAAAACAGAAGTAAGTGGGCCTGACCAGAGGTCTGATTGTGTGGGAAATGGACTTTAAAAAAGGAAATGAAACCACCCTCATTTCACTGAGGCACAATCAGATGGCGTGTTTGGACACTGCTGACAGTGGCCAGATTCCACAAGCTCGTTTGTGAAAGCCATTGAAGCTCATGGAAACACTCTCCCCTGCAATTTAGCTCCAGCTGTTCAAGCTGCTCTTTAAAGTGAAGCAAAATAGTGAAAAAGCTGAAGTTCAGCAGTTTCACTCTGTTGGTCCAAAGCTTCTGCATAGTCCCAGCCCATGGATTCTGCTACATTGGCCAGATGCTCAGGGCCTCCCAAGCCAGTCTTACAGGGAGCTCCATCAAAAGTCCACAGGACTCCATGTGTATTAGGTGCGGGCAACATGAAGTTGTCCAAAGGGGGCATCAGGTCCTGGTCAGCCTGATCTGCAGCACTGAGTCTGGTCTATGCAAAACCTTCAGAGGAACTGAAGTCATTAGGATTCATTTTTAAAACTAGCTACTAGAGCAAGATAAAGCACTTCTATATGGTGATGGAGGATTTATTTTTTTCAACTTTATAAATTACTTTCCTTCCTCTGAATGCCAACTTGCTTACAGTAGAAGGACTCTTAAGTTGTAAACAAATCCAAAAGCAATGCAAATGAGCTCATTCTCACTTCTGACCTCCAGGTTTCATTTCATAGTGTTTATTTCATTCCCCAATACTCCCAAAGCTTCAAATTAAAAAATCTTTCCCCGCCACCCAAAAATGTTTCTATGGAAGTTTTTTTTCTCTCCCAAGATGTTTCTATACATATCTGCTCACCATTGCGACTGGATAAATCACACCTTTGCTAATGCCTCTCTGATATATGCTCCATGGCCTAATGCAAAGAATTTGCCTTCAGCCCTGGACAGTCACTCCAGCATTATTTATGAAGCAGTTTATTCTACATGAGTTCTGCAAAGAAGAGAAAAGAGTTGACTCTGGTGATCATCACTGGTTATTTCTTTTATTTTTTTAAGATATTGACTGAAAAGCTAGACCCTGAATGGAAGTTCAGAAATCTCCATCATCGTCCACGAAAGAGGCTGCTGTGGCTCATGAGATGTGGATATAATGCAGTATATGTGAGACCCTCATCCCTGAGCACAAATGTACAAATGAAACCTTAGTACCTGAGCCTCTCATGTCCAGTTTCTGTCAATAATTGAAGTAACTGGAAGATAAAAAAAGAATCTCACCATGAAATGAAAAGATAATTCCTTCAGAAACATCCATCTTGACAACTAAATGTGTGGACCACAATTGCAAACACTTAGTGAATCACTAAGAAAAAAAGATTTAATTTCTAGGACTGCTTGGCGGTGAGGGAGAGTTTGCCTTTCACAATGTACTAGTCTTGGGGACTCATTTTTCTTCTTATAATTCCCAGGTGGCCAAGTTCACACAATGGGATGGATAGATTTAATAAAGATCAACTCTAGCTTCTGGAAAGTCCAGCTTGCAGTCATTTTTAGCAGCTATACAGGGAGTGCTATGGCATGAGTAAGCCACTTAGGACAGTGGTTTAGTCCACTGAGATTTACTGCCCAGCTCCCTGACATCCCAGTGTTAGAAATTCTCACTGATGACAACAAACATATAAAGTCATATTATATTCCCTGGAGGCAAATAAAATGCAGAAAAATTCTGGACTCCAAAAGAAAATTATGTCTGTTTTGAACCATGTCAAGTCTCTAGAGCATTGGGCATACTGTCACGTAAAGACGAATCTGCCCCCTATTTTAGGAGTCTTTGAACTTTAGGCATTAATAAGATCTCAGACCACATATATGAGCAGAGGAAGAATCACAGAATTTACTTGGGAGAAGGAATAAAAGTCCCATCCAATCTTATTTTCCTTTTTTGGCTTTTAACTTTTTAACTGTGAAAGAAAATCCACAAAATACTTATGTATAGTTTAATGAGCTATTATAAGGTAGACATCCTGCAACCACCACCTAAGTCAAGATATAGACCTTTGCCAGCCTAAGATACCACATGCATGTACACCATCCATACCTCAAACACCATCTGCCTCCCAAAAGTAAGCACTATTTTTATAATAATCACTTTTTTTCTATCACATAAGTTCTATCGCATAAATACACATTCCTAGACATCATATTTTAGTCTTGCCCATTTTAGTAAATCCGATACGTATTTTAGGTCCCTTTTAATCCACAGATTTCTCAACCATCCCTTTCTTTCCCTTACAATTTTTTTGTTCTAGGATCTGGGGCATTTGACCTGCAGAGTTTCTCACAGTTCAGACAGTGCTGATGAACATGGTACAGTTCAGCATGTTCCTCTGTCCAGTGTATTTCTTTCAAATTGGCAGCTGGATCGGGAACCTTGACTAGGTTTGGGTTCCATCCCTTTGCAAAGACTCTAATTACTGTGGCCTTTCACCAAAAAGCATTTAATGTCTAGTTATCTCTCTTTCTCCATTAGCAGCTGTTGAGGCTTAATGCTTAAATCTAGTCATTCATTTGAGGTTTGTAAAATGGTGATAGTTAAATTTTATCCTTTTTTTTTCATTTATTAGTTAAAAATTTTTTGTAAATATGTGCTTCCCCTCATCTACTCTTTGGTTTCCCCGTGGTTCATATTGGAAAGGTAGGATAAATGTTTGATTCTTTCCCTCTACTTACCATTTTCAAGAAAATGAATTGGCTCCTTAGAATCTTCTGAAGGTGGTTAGGTTTTTAAAATACAATTATGTATCCATAGATTTAAACATAACTTATAGGTTTCATTCAACTGCAATTACGTCTTTCGAAGCTTAAATTGTCCCAATGGGAAGCTCTTAAAGTTGGTTCCTGAGTTCTTTTGACAAACCCCAGTAGTTTTTGATAGCTTCCTAGCTTCATGGTATGACAAGATGTTCCAGATTAATCTTGTGCATTTCCTGTCCCAGACCTAGAATTGACCAATTCTCCAAGTTCTAGTTTCCTTTTTTTAAACTTTTAAAAAAATTTTTATCTTATATGGGAGTATAGTTGATTAACAATGATGTGTTTGTTACAGGTATACAGCAAAGTGATTCAGTTATACCCATACAAGTATCCATTCTTTTTCAAATTCTTTTCCCATTTAGGTTATTACAGAATATTGAGCTGAGTTCCCTGTACTACACTAGTTTCCTTTAATGGGAAATATTATTTTAAGGCCACCACAATCTGAATGTTAGGTGTGCCCTCTGCACACGCATTTTTATAGTTATTTTAATCTACATTTTATTGTGTACTGCTGTTTTATAAATTCTTACTCCCTCTTAGCCCTCATTTAGTCTTAGTTCTATTTTATAACTCTATGTTTAATGTTCATCACTAGTCCTTATGGCAATGTCTGTCTCTCTAACTACTTTCATTGTCTGAGGATCATTCTCTAGTAGATTCCTCAGAAAAATCTGATGGGAAATATATTCTTTTTATGAACTATATTATTAATATTGTATGTTAATAACAGTCTGTGCTCTTTATACTTGAAAGTCAGTTTTTCTAGCTATAAAAATCTTTGGCTCACATTTTTTTCTTCATATCTCCTAAAATATGTTACTCCATTTTCTTCTAGCATAAAGCATTGCTGTCCAAAAAACAGTGCGATGATAATCTAATTCTCTTTCCCTCATAAGTCACTTTCTGTGTCAAGATGCCCAAATGACTTTACTCAACAAAGTTTATTGGAATATATCTTGGTATTATTTGTTCAGGATTGATATTCTCAACTACATTTTCCAATATGTGGTTTCAAATCGTTTTTTAATTTTGGAAAATTTTCTTGAATAATGGTTTTTCATTCATTTGTTCTGTTCTGTTCTCTTTGTTTACTTCTTCAGAGATTCCCATTAAATTGATATTGGATTTTCCTTCATTCAAATTTTTTTTATTTCTTTCTTCATTTCTTTTTGACCATTAAAATGTTCCTCCTTTCCCCCTCATATTTCTTTTAAAGCAGTATCTGTTGTGCTGATTTATTTGTTTATTCTAGTTTAGTCTTTTTTTCTGAACTGATTCTTCTTTTATTTCTGATTCTTTCCTGAGTTAAAGTCCCTCATTTCTAAGTATGTTTTATTTTGCTTTGATCGATCCATTTATTGAACCATTTTCTTCATGTTCTAGCTTATTTTTAAATAATATATTACAGGTTTTTTAAAAAACTATGTTTTTCTGGTGGCATTTTGAAGGGAGTGGGTGAAGTGGTAAATTTTTTGCAAGTGCCCACACAATCTAATGCCTAACTAAACAATTCACCTTAAACCTCGAGAAATTTCTATCTGCAATGTCTCCCCAGTCATCATGCATTCATTCTTCTATTCATTCAACGAATGTCTAATGAGCACCTACTATATGTATGCAATAAGGATCAAATTATTAATAAGATAATTACTGATTAATAAGATGAATGATTAATGAGACAGACATGGGCTAAACCATTACAGATTTACAACCCAATGGAGGAGTCAGAAAATCAAACAGGTAAGTATAATGAAGTCCTTGAAGGCAATCTACCTCTGTGGTCCAGTCCTCAATCTTCTTCTACCATAACATACATGAGGGATAGAACAGCAATAGGCAATAGGCTAACTAGGGAGTGATGATTTTGCAGTTCATTAAACATGTTTCCTTAAGGCAGCATATCAAACAGCTCTCCACGTGATTCTGATATAGCCATCCTCTCCACCACCACCCCTGCGGCAAGAGGAGATCCCTATAAGAATTGCTGGTCTATCTATCTGATAAGGAGTTAACATCCAAAATATTGTATATAAAGAACTCATAGAAGTCAACAGCCAAAACAAAAACAAATAATCTAATTCAAAAAAGGGCAAAGAACCTGGACAGACATTTTTCCAGGGAAGACATATGAATGGCCAATAGATACATGAAAAGACACTCAACATCACAAGTCATCAGTGAAATGTACATTAAAGCCACATGAGATATCACTTCATGCCTATTAGAATGGTTATCATCAAAAAGATGATAACAAATGCTGACATGGATAGAGAGAAAAGGGAACCCTTGTTCACTCTTGGTGGGACTGTAAATTGGTACAGCCACTACAGAAAACAGTATGGAGGTTCCTCAGAAAATTACAAATAGAACTACCATATGATCCAGCAATTCCATTTCTGAGAATAAACGCAAAGGAAACAAAAACACTAACTCATAAATATATCGCATCCCATCTTTACAGCAGCATTATTTACAACAGCCAAGACATGGAAACAACCTAAGTGTCCAGTCAATAGATGAATGGATGAAGAAGTTGTGTTGTGTATGTATATACACACCACACACACACACTGGAATATCATTCAGCCATAAAAAATGAGGAAATCCTACCATTTGCAACAGTATGGATGGACCTTGAAAGCATTATGCTAAGTGAAATAAGTCAGATGGAGAAAGACAAAAACCATATAATTTCACTTATAAGTGGAATCTAATTTTTAAAAAACCAAAAACACCAAACTCATGGAAAAAAGATCAGATTTGTGTTTACCAGAGGTGGGAGGCATGGGAAGGTAGAATTGGAGGAAGGTGGTCAAAGGTACATACTTTCGGTTATAAGAAGGTAAGAACCAGGGATGTGATGTACAGCATGCTTACTACAGTGAACACTGCTGTATGATATATAAGAAAGTCGTTAAGGAAGTAGATCCTAAGAGTTCTCATCACAAGGAGAATTCTTTTTCTTTTCTTTTTATTGTATCTATATGAGATAATGGATGTTAGCTAAACCTATTGTGGTAATCATTCCACAATATATGTAAATCAAACCATCATGCTGTACACCTTAAACAAAAAAAAAAAGACCATTAGTCTAACTCAAGCACGAATATGCCATTAAACTCAGAATTGTATTAAAATGCCCACTAAAGACACGATAAAATTAAGCACATTGGCATATTCCTTTTTTTAATGGTACAGTTCACTCTGTCCTATAGTACATTAATATGTGTTTCTAGGCAAAAAATCTAGGAAGGAAAAAGAATTACTACTGTTTTCCCAGTCTTCCTTACCTCAAGGAAATATAAATTTATTCAGCTGAGATGATAACCTATGGCCATCAGTCACCTGCAGTCTAGCAACATAATTATAAAGAAACAAAAAAGGGTAAACACAAGATGGAGTAATATACCAATCTTTGGGCAAACCAGAGTTTTCTCTTTTTTCATTGTTTATGGGAACTGTGGAAACTTGCTGTCCCAGGTCATCTATCAGGGAAGTGCCTTTTTAGAGCTATACCTCAGACTGTTGTCTCCCTTTCAGAACCAAGAAGGAGAGGAGGAATTCTTCATCTTCTCACTCTTTCAACTAAGCAGACACAATGTATTTGGTATACTATTTAACACACAGACAAACCCCAAGTCTCACAAAAATGTGACCACATTTGAACTTAGATACCTTCCTTTAGCTAAAATCCCCAGTCAATCTTCAATTTGAAATAAATTTGTAACCTGCTCCAGAAATCAGCTCTGGGAACAGCTCTACACTGTTTTTAGATTTTAAATGCAATGATAGATTACATTTATTAATAAAAAGCATGTTAATATATCTATTAACAGAAAGCATGCCTTTTGTTGACATACTTTACAGCTAAGGTTGAAAAAACAATTAATGTGGTACTTCCCTGGTGGCACCTGCCAATGCAGGGGACATGGGTTCGAGCCCTGGTCTGGGAAGATCCAACATGCCGTAGAGCAACTAAGCCTGTGCGCCACAACTACTGAGCCTGCATTCTAGAGCCCGTGAGCCACAACTAGTGAGCCCACGTGCCACAACTACTGAAGCCCACATGCCTAGAGCCCATGCTCTGCAACAAGAGAAGACACCGCAACGAGAAGCCCACTCACCACAAGGAAGAGTAGCCCGTGCTCACCGCAACTAGAGAAAGCCCACGCACAGCAACGAAGACCCAACACAGCCAAAAATTAATTAATTAATTATTTTTTAAAAAGAGAAAACAATTAATGTAAAGAATTGCATTTCAGGATGTCAGATCAGAAGAAGTTTAATGCAAAAATATATCATTAAAAACTAACTAAAATAAAACTGTAGGCATCAAATAACATGAAATATGAATCTGGAAATTCTTGAGAGGAAAAAGAACAAGCTAAGATTTGAATAATGTTAGAAAGGGAAAAAATGAATTTAGTCTTATCTCAGATAAGAAATGATTTAGGGTAAGAGGGTTCTGTAGGGAGAGAGCCAAAGGGCCTATCTGAGGTGGGGACATGAAGACACACATCCGGGTCTGAAAGAATAGAAAAAATTTTAAAAAATGGGTCAAGTACCTCAAGTACCAAGAAGGTGATCAGTTAATACAGAAAGAAGCAGGGTTTTCTTACACTTACTGACACCACTCAAAGTGTTGCTAAGAACAGGTGCCATAGTCAGGGATTCATGAACTTCCTTTAAAAACATACAGAACAGAAGAAGAGAATATAAAATCTTTACAACAGAGAATCCATAAATATTTTCATATTCACAAAAGGGAATATGACCCCTCAAAAATGTTAAGAAACCTGCCATAGAAGAACTTAAACTGCTTTCAGGATCAACAAAATCATGTTAGTATTGTTTCAGACTCAGCCCCACTCCCATTGTTCTAAAACCAACCAAACAAAAATATTCCCTGTTGGCAAGGTGAGTGGAAATTGGAAAGGTTGGGCAGGGTAGAGAGGACATGGCTATTAGCTGGAATAAAAATGATTAGAGATAAAGGTCACAGAATCCAAATGCCTGTTTGAGATAACATTTTACTATGACTAAATTTTACTTCAATCAAATCATTCAGCAGTCCCTAATCAACAAATAGATATGTGATATCCTCATTTTAATGGGGGAAAAGAGGAAAGGAAAGAAGGGGGTAGAGAAGTTAAAGAATGTTCCCACCAAAGAAGAAACACTTTGAACACTAAATTTCTCCTTTAATCCTACAATGATTATCATGCTCTGGGCTGCAGAGAGGGAGGGCATTTGAAGGCAGCCAGCTTCATATAATTCATAGAGGGTTATTTTTTCAGCCAGTTTAATTTTCAGTACGGCTAGTGCCATTTCTTATAAAGGCTCTGCATTCCATGTGTTTCTTACGATATAACTGTAAATCACATCCAAATTAGCCTTCATATACCTAATCCCAAATCTTCCCAAATGATCCATTACTTTTAGACCAAAACTACATGGTACAACTTTATAGTTTGGTTATGGAACAGGCAGGCTCATATTAAAGGGAAACATCAAAGAAAGCATCAAGTCCCTGAGATTCCCTCTAAGGAGACCAAGCCAAAGAGTTTAAATGGAGCCTGTAGGGGACAGGCCAGAACAGGAATCAGGTTCCACATCCTACAGCTCTCTACAAGGGATCTAAACAACTGAAGTTTAGGGATTTCTGAAGGAGTCTAGGAAGGTGGAAACAAAAGCAAAGAGAAGAGCACAGTACAGGAAAACCTCATCACTTCATCACCCTCCAAATCAGAGTGCCTCTACACGACCAGGGATGGCCTCCTGCAAGTAGAGGTGATACCCAGAACCAGGACGTTGCCAGCAGCATCCCCACTCTCACACCTTCTCCCATCCTTATACTCAGGCCTCTGTTGCATTTATTCAGTTCACCTTGGGAGAAGGTTCCTGGAAGAACTGGTGTGGCCACAATTTCGTAAGGTATTCATCTTGAACTCCTGCTGAGAGGGAAGGAAAAGCCAGTGTAAGGTGGATAATATACTAAAGACAGTGGGAAGATAATGTACATGACAGTGAGGATGGAAAAAAGAAAAACGAAACAGTGTGGGCTTAGATGAAGGAAACTAGAAGAAAAAGGTGAATGATTAGGGCTGGGTTGAATAAAACCTGTGAACTAGAATGTAACTGCTGAAATCGTGTTTTCTAATATATGGAGTGATTGGAGGGAGATGTTCACAACATAATGATCAACCATAAGAGCAGGTTAAAAATAGTTTGCAGAATCTACTCATTTTTGTAAATATGTATAAACATATAGAGGTTAGTATACTTGTATACCTATTATATTAGATGTTTGTGTGAAAGATGGGAATAGAGACAAAGGCCAAAGAGATAGGAAAATATACCCCAAAAAAAAAAAAATTCTAGCATGAGTTTATTTTGTGTGATGGGATTATGGGTGATTTTCTTATTTTAATGCTTCCATGTTCTTTCCATATATGCTTTTTATATTTTCCAATCATGTGAAATATATAATAATAATAAATAAAAACAAAGAAAGCTTTGTTACTACTTCTTTTTCTGTATCCTTTTTCCCAGCACCCGTCTGATGGAAACTCATGATATGACTGTTGGTATTAACTGAAGAGAAAGAAAAAAATAACACAAAGCATGCATAAAAGTCATCACGATCCTAATATTGTCTTTACACACCTGATTCTTAATTCCGACCAGGTCCTCCCATGCTCCCAATTACAATAAGGAAAATAAACATCATGAAAGAGAACATCAAACTGACACTTCTGATAAGGCAACAGTTAAAATTCATGAGGGTACATTTTGCTGTTAATTGGCTATCTACCATTAAAAACCTGGCTTTTTGATTAAGAATAGTCACAGCAGGCCCTTGTAGATTGGCTAATGAGCTGTCCACTCACTGGAGAGTCCAGCTATTCATCAAGCCCCTGGGTAATTTGAAGGGAGCTCAAGATACATGCAGTTGAGAAGTTAAGTAAATGGAAAGTCTATCATTGCTGGGGTTTGGCAACTTGCCTCCTCTCCTAGAAAGCATGGCATGTTAATATCTACCTTAAGCCATTGTCTACTGCCTAAGAATGACATTAGAATCTAGTAAATGAGAGTGTAAGCTTATTTGTATAGAAAACAGTATAAAGAGATAGAATACTGAAAAAATAGGACTATAATTTGGTGGAGGGAGATAAGATGTTGGAACTGACAGTACAGCACAATAATAAATGATATGGAAAAAAATCCAATAAGGGAGCAATTTAATTTAAGTGGGTTTTAATCTGAATCTTCCCACCCACATACCAGTTTTAGACTGCAGGAGGTATAAAAGGACACTCAAGCCCAGCAATGTCAGCCAACTGCCATCTTGTCAAGAGTGCAGACAAATAGTCACCATGCAAAAATCAATAGCAGTGGGAAAAAGGCTTTCTTGTACATTTATGATGGATAGCACAGCCTGGGTGTAATGCATTGAAACAACTAACTTAGATGATGTGGACTGCTTTGGTCAATGATTTTCAAGCCTTGGTTGGGAACAGCTGCACTGCTAAAGCATTTACTGTTCTAGGCACCTGACAGCAGCTATTCCCCTACATCACAGAATTAATCCAAAGGAATCCCCTGAAAACTCCAGGTATGGAAAAAGTAAGAAAGAGTGGAAAGGACCATCAGTTATGACATATGTGAACACCATAAAGTAGCTGATGGCCACAGACCATTCTCTGCTTCTGCAACTGGAGGGCAGCACGTAACACTGATAGTCTTCTACCCCTTTTATGTAAGATCCACAAGGTGATGTTTCATTGAGGAGGCAGATTGGCTCTGCTGTTGAACTATGGGAAAACTGGAACATCAGAGCAGCAACGGCTTTTAGAAACCTGTGGCAAGGCCAGAACTAAAACCAAGTGAGTTTCCTTCTTTTAGTCCAGATCCTTGCATTCAAGCCTTCTGTCTCCACCAGGCATAGGGGAATCTATTGTGGCTGAAGGGCTGGCTCCCTCCGCAGCCTAGCTGCACTCTTTATTAGGTAGAGAAGGATGATTTGCAGTCAACAGCTCCCCTGCCTTGGCCTGGTGAGTTCTATCTGCTCTCCTGCCATGGTGGCACTCTTGGGTTGTGAGATCCCAGCCAGAGTCCCTTTCCTACCAGGCCAATGGGCCCACCCAGGAGCATGACATCCACAGCATTTCCAGACACCAGAGCCTCTGAGAGAACTGGAGGCACTGAGGCAGGCAGCCTAGTAACAGAAACACGGGCCCAGAGAAGAACAGCCAATCCTCACCCAGGATCTGAGACAGAGTCAGGGTGACTTTGGACAAACCATCCAACCCCTCTGTGGCCCAGTCCCTCATGTGTAAAATAGCACTGATCTTATCTCCCTCAATGGACAATCAGGAAACCAAATAAAATCATGAATATGAAAGTACTTTGAAAAATGTTCACTCATAAAATGACAGAATTTTAGAATTCTTAGAGATCATTTAATTTAGCGCTACTCCTTATTATACAGATGAGGAAACAGTCCCCAAGTGCTTAAATGACTTGAACAAAGTCAGACAGAAGCAGAGCTTCTAAACAATTCAAAGCATGATTATTACAAATTAGTATAATTCCAATGTGACTGCAAATATATTAATAATGTATTTCTCTTTCTTCTTAGCACAAAAAAAGCCACACTGCCTATAGAAATAAAATGAAATAATCAGGAAGGCCACCAAGTTTGGAATACATGATGAATGGCTTATTGCAATTACATTGTAAACATGACAAAATAATATTATTTACATTTTCAGTTTTTATGGCCACACCCTAGGACAGCAAAAAATAAATAAATGGGGGCTTCCCTGGTGGCGCAGCGGTTGAGAGTCCGCCTGCCGATGCAGGGGACGCGGGTTCGTGCCCCGGTTCGGGAAGATCCCACATGCCGTGGAGTGGCTGGGCCCGTGAGCCATGGCTGCTGAGCCTGCGCATCCGGAGCCTGTGCTCCGCAACGGGAGAGGCCACGACAGTGAGAGGCCCGCGTACCAAAATAAATAAATAAATAAATAAATAAAAATTACCCATAATCCCTCTCTCAGGAAAAATATCAGCGTTAACATTATGGTAAACACCATTTACCATGAGATTATACTCTACATACTGTTTTATAATCTGCTATTTTGCATGAGAAGAATTAAAAATGCTAGTCTTTACCTTTCAGCAAAGTAACATGTGGTGAAGCATGTTAATGATGAAAAACGTAAAAGAGTAATTGGTTTCATGAGAAAAGGACACGTCCATAAAGTTCTTGATCTATTCTCCAGAGAACAAAAGAATAAATACACATAGCTTAAGAAGTTAACAAGTAGTGGCTTCTCCAGTTAGTTGAAGGCCATGGACAAATCCATCCTCCTAATGTTCCATGCTAAGTCAAGATATGTTCTGTAGTAAGCAACAAAATGAAATCCTAAGAAAAGTCACTCTTATTGTATTTAAAATCTATTTCCAAAGCAGTTACTGACTCAGCAGCTCCTACCCTGAGTACAAAACTGAGATATTGTGCCTTTTAACATTCATCCTTCCATCTGTCTTCTGAACAAAAGATCAGTTTTATGAGAATATATCTTTTATGTTAATGATATGTCTGTGGCCCAGAGTTTTTACTCCTCACAAATCCTTCCTCTCAGAGTGAGGGCTCATGCTACTTATAAATTCCCTTAAATGCAATCTCTATTGTAGAGTGCTACCTCACTGGCCTAATCTCCACCTTAAAGAGTGAAATTCAAAGATGACATGTCCTATTGTTTGTTCTCTTTAATTCTGAAATTCTAAACTTGGCAATTCCACATAAACCAACCAGATCCAGTTTGGATAAATCCAAGCCTCCTGAAATAGCTCTGATTTTCAGATACAAACCCACTGGAAACCCAAACGCCATCATTTTACCTCTGCCCCCTACTCAACTGCCCGAAAAAGAAACCCAATAAGTTTCAAGTAGTTACTCCTTTTCCTGCTCTTGCCCTAACCTTCAGTTATCTCTGAAACACAGAATTGTATAAGATCTCATCCCCATGTCCATGCCATCCTGCCACTTCCTTCTTTTTTACTAAAAATGTCATTTTTCACCGTCCCAGAGACACAGCTGGTAGGGAGGAGAAGACTTCACAAGGCTCAGCCCTGAAAACATTATACAAAAAAAACTTACAATAGGTTTTTATGATTATTACAGGACATTTGAAACAACTTGGTAAAGAGCCATTATAAAACTCCACATGAAAATAAAACTGTAAAATACATAATCAAGGATCCTAAATGTGGGTGCTTCTTTTATATTCACCACCTCATCAAGCTTCAGTATAGGTCTGCCCTTTCCCCACTGGCCCAGCCAGTCCCTAGGTCTCCCTTCCTGAGATCTATCTCCTTACTCCAAGTTTTGCACTACAAAAGCTCAAGTTGGCCTTGTATGGCCTAAAATTCAAAAGTGTTTCAGCTTTAAACAAAGTACAAATTTTCTGAGAATTTTGAAAAAGCACACCCTGAATCAAGTAAAATTTTCCCTTTGTAGGAAAATTATTTCCAGTTTAAAGATTTATCAGGGATGTTAGTCAGTTACTCTTGACCGTATATCGAAAACTATAACTCCTTAAATCCCTCTCATTCTTAGATGATGTGTGCTAACACCACTTATACATGCAGCAAATGATTGGAATCTATATTTTAACCATTTTAGTGGTCAATGTAGGTCCCTGGATGACCCGTTTGGCAATGCAAGTACAACATAAATAGCAAATACTAGAGTCTTTCCTGTAAGACTGGCAGGTTGAGCCATAGTCAACTCAGCCCAAAAGTACTTTCACTCAATTTGACTGTGCCTGAGGTAGATTTCTACAGCACATGTACTTTATTTAGACAAGACATACAATCCATATTGTCTAATATTTTCGATGTTAAGATACATTCAGAGGCCAAATAGCAGAGTGAGACAGGCATGCGCTTTAGAAGCAATCAGAAGGCAGGTAGAATCTCAGCTCTTCCAATCATAGGCCACATGGACTTGAACAAGCCCAACATCACTGAAGTTCAGCTTCTTCATGTAAAATTAGAGTAATGATGATAACATTTTATAGAGATTGTTGCATGGACTAGAGATAAGGTATATAAAATGCTCACCATAATGTCTATGGTAGATGCTATACATATGGTAGACGTCTATAGCTAGCAATAATAGTAATAATGGTGAGTATTTTACCCTCAATATAGTAAGGATTTCAATCCACAGTTAAAAGCGTAAAGATTTCTGGGAGCCTCCATAGTGAGCTTATTCTGCTTATTCATTGTGAAGTTACTTAAGATAAGATGTAAGTTATCTGATTAACTGACGCTGATTGTTTTCTGAAACCATACTTTGAAAAAGAAAGATAAAGACTAGTAGTCTTATGAAAGGGTAAGGGGAGAGGGAACCATTACTGGGGAAACAAGACTCAGAAGAGAAACAGCTGGCAGCACAAAGACATATTTGTCGCTCTGTACCACTATGTCCTAGATGGTGGTTCTCACAAAACCAAGAGCTCCTGAACTAAAGCTAAACCACCCAGCACAGTGCCTGGTACCTGATAAGTACTCCATAAAAATGTATTGACAAAGATTATATTTATGTCCCTGTGATTATTATCACAGAGAGCTCATGGATCACTTTAAGAAAAGTCATTTTCAAAGTCTAGATAAATTTACTATGCAAGTCCAGCAAAGTCCAAGTCTTAAAATTCCAGGGACTGCAGCATCTCAAAAATTCACACTAGTGCTTTAAAAAAAAAAAAGTTTAATGTGTTCACCTTTTTCTCTGTATGATATGAAACTCTAAGGAAACCTACATGATTTTTCTACATTAATATTTGTTTTTTCTGTATCTTAAAGATACTTGTGACTTAAATTTTATTTTCTTTTAGGTGTACTTTGAATTTATGAATTAAAAAATAAGCATTTCTAGTTTTTTAAGGAACCTCCATACTGTTCTCCATAGTGGTTGTATCAATTTACATTCCCACCAACAGTGCAGGAGGGTTCCCTTTTCACCAAACCCTTTCCAGTATTTATTGTTTCTAGATTTTTTGATAATGGCCATTCTGACCAGTGTAAGGTGATACCTCATTGTAGTTTTGATTTGCATTTCTCTAATAATTAGAGATGTTGAGCATCTTTTCATGTGCCTCTTGGCTATCTGTATCTCTTCTTTGGTGAAATGCCTATTTAGGTCTTCTGCCCATTTTTTATTTGGATTGTTTTTTTGATATTGAGCTCCATGAGCTGTTTGTATATTTTAGAGATTAATCCTTTGTCCGTTGTTTCATTTGCAAATATTTTCTCCCATTCTGAGGGTTGTCTTTTCACCTTGTTTATGGTATCCTTTGCTGGGCAAAAGCTTTTCAGTTTAATTAGGTCCCATTTGTTTATTTTTGTTTTTATTTTCATTACTCTAGGAGGTGAGACAAAAAAGATCTTGCTGTGGTTTATGTCAAAAGGTGTTTTTCCTATGTCTTCCTCTAAGAGTTTTATAGTGTCTGGTCTTACATTTAGGTCTTTAATGCATTTGGAGTTTATTTTTGTGTATGGTGTTAGGTAGTGTTCTAATTTCATTCTTTTACATGTAGCTGTCCAGTTTTCCCAGACCCAGCAATCCCACTACTGCGCATAAAGCCTGAGAAAAGCATAATCCAAAAAGAGACATGTAGACATGTACCACGATGTTCATTGCAGCACTATTTACAATAGCCAGGACATGGAAGCAACCTAAATGTCCATCGACAGATGAATAGATAAAGGATATGTGGCACATATATACAATGGAATATTACTCAGCCATAAAAAGAAACGAAATTGAGTTATTTGTAGTGAGGTGGATGGACCTAGAGTCTGTCATACAGACTGAAGTAAGTCAGAAAGAGAAAAGCAAATACCATATGCTAACGCATATATATGGAATCTAAAAAAAAAACAAAAAAATGGTACTGATGAACCTAGCGGCAGGACAGGAATAAAGACGCAGACGTAGAGAATGAACTTGAGGACACGGGGAGGGGGAAGGGTAAGCTGGGACAAAGTGAGAGAGTGGCATGGACATATATACACTACCAAATGTAAAATCGATAGCTAGTGGGAAGCAGCTGCATAGTGCAGGGAGATCAGCTTGATGCTTTGTGACCACCTAGAGGGGTGGGATAGGGAGGGTGGGAGGGAGATGCAAGAGGGAAGGGATATGGGGACATGTATATGCATATGGCTGATTCACTTTGTTGTACAACAGAAACTAACATAGTATTGTGAAGCAATTATACTCCAATAAAGATCTATTTTTAAAAAAGCATTTCAACACAAGATTTAGTTAAAAATAAGATTTTTATATCAATATCATAGAAGAGAAATAGTCTTAAAACCACAGATAAAACGTAACAATCTTTAAAAAATGGATTAATTGCCTTATGTGTTTTTTCCAGAAATAGAAAGAAATGAGATAAATTCCTCTAGATGAAATCACCTTTCCAGAATTTTATCTCAGGTAATTGTTTACACTAACCCCATTAGAATTATTGCTCAAATCTAAGAACTGAAATTATCATGATAGAATAACTACCAGGGAAAAACTTACAAATACAGGAAGAAAAAGTATCTTCAACAGATCAACTGCAAGCAACACAGAAACTTAACCCAAAGCTTTGAACCTTCTACGTAAGGCCATTATTATCTCAGAGGCTTTCAGGGAAAGTGCACAACCTTAGGTGTGCAGACAGAAGCATTCCAAGCCATAGTTCCCTGATGTGTGGTGAGTGATGGTGAAAAATAGAGTAGCAGGACATGGGACACATCTTAGGTTACACAACACAAGTTCAAAACCAATAACCAAGCACAAGATTGTCTACTCATGGACTAGATCTCATTGGTAGAATGAGATACATGAAAATAAACGCAGGTTGCAGCAAGCATGGCTTTTATCTAATGGTCAGCAATTTCGGAGAAAAGGCTTTCAAAGATAAAATACATATAGGCTTTAAATTTTTGAACTGGTTTTAAATCTTCAATTTTTGTAAGCTCATCTGCCTACCCATTTCAGAAGAAATTCTAAGATAAGATCACTCTTACATGGCCGTTTGCTAAGACGTTTATCTGACTTCACTTTTAATGCTCTAACCAACTTCCAGATTTGATTTCATACAGCATCCTATATGTTATATTCTGGAAGGATTTATGTTTATCATTATTCTATAACCTGATATATTTGTTTTAGAAATTTTGGTGGAGGCATATTAAAACATGGTACAAAACATTTCTTACTTATTTTTTCTGCTTCATTTAAATAGAGTATGGATGGATCACAATTTCTTTCCTCTTTTTTATTTTTGTGCAGTTTATTTCACAACTAAATGCTCAATAAACTGTATTAATTAACTGCATACAAATTACAGGCATCCCTACAGAGTGCAATCAGTAACACTGATAGTACAAGATGCCCAAAAACTCGGAACTGGCCTCAAAATATTAAATAGCAGTGCGTGGTAATAAATTTGTAGCAGAAAATAGGCAAAACACCCAGTAAATCCTTTCTTCCAAGAAAATGTCTATTCATGATTATTCACTTTAAATCAACAAGTTCTAAATTAAATGGTTGCTATCTTGTTACTGATCACCATATTAACCAACTGGTCCTAATTACAGCCTGATACCTGTGAACTACCAAGATGTCCTAGCAAGATCTAAAGACATTATACTGTAAATTGAACATTTTCATACATGGGCTAAAATGCCCTGGCAAAGGTTTCTACCAGCACCCTACCCTACCCCTCACTTAGCTTGTTTATCTGCTGTCTCAGGCTCATGCTTTTAGAAAATTAACAATAAACAGTTTAAGATATAAGAAAGTCTGCAAGAAGATTCAGGAAACTCAGGAAATTTGTGTCCTAAGGGGAGCCATAATAAAATCCTACGTTGAAAATATCGCAGAACAGAGAGGAAGCATCTGTAAATCGCCAATTGTATGCAAATGTTATGCTCTGGCCTTAGGGAGATTCCAGAAGTGACCTTATCACCTGCTGCTTCCTATGGCTCCTCATTTAGCTGTATTTAGGTACTAATACCCTTTCATAGACCTATAAAAGACATTGACCTTTCAAACCAGATTTGAGTTAAACTTGGCCATACTAGAAGAGGCCCAAAGTAGTCGCAAACTTCCATATAAAAAAATGTACTCTACACTAGGAAGATTTTGCAGGACTCATACTCAAATAATAAAAACAATTCACTCAACTCTAAGTGCCGCACAGTGTGCTAAGTGTTTTATATTTCTCTCATTTGTATCATTCAGCGTCAAAGCAGCCCTAGGGGAGGTATTATCTCCATTGTACAGATGTAGAAACTACTACAGTCTAGAAAGATTAAGGAATTTAACTAGTTAGCAAAGCCCGTATTTGCATCAGCTCCTAATGACTCCAGATCCTGGGCTCGTTACCACCACCCTACTCTACCTTCCCCACCCATAACTGGGGGAAACAAATGGAAAGAAAAGTGAATTTCTAAGACTAAGGAACAAAGGATTAGGACTCAGCATCTCCTAAGTTTTCTGGGTCTAAAATTCTGTTTCTTTTATTTTTTTTAATGGGTAATATAAATAATATCACAGGAAGTCAGATAAAAGGGATTTTTCACAACTCATCTTCCTTACTAATATATTGCAAACTAAGAATATGTGAATTCATAAAGTCCCTTCAAATCTTTATCTGGATGTGAGACTAAAGAAAAATGGAACATCAATAGCTCAGAACTCCAGCAAATGTTGCAGGCACCTTTATTCTCCCAAAGATGTCTACATTTTACTTTTTTTGTTCATAAAAAATCATAATTAAAATTGCAAAGAGCAGCTTAATCTCATTTTAGTGTCTCCATACATCACTGGTTCCGCTGACCTAATAAAAAGAGCTCATCTTTCCCATATCAATTGATGTACCAAATCACTGATTAGCTAGTGTCCGTTTTGTGCACAGACGAGGGTGGTATTTAATATATCAACTCCATTAACTGCTTAATGCCATTTTTGAGATTTAAGAAAGCAAATTCAAAAGCCTATTCAACAAACTTCCTGACAATATGATGGTCCTGGTCTTGATTTCCTTTAACTCATTAATTCTTTTGTATTTTGTCACCAGTTTTCAAGATGCTCAGGAAAGTCAGGGAGGGTCAAGAGAGGCCAATAGTACAAAATCCCTTTTCACTGCTTCCCATTTATCACAGATCATTTCATTAGGAATGACCTGAATGAATTGATGCAAGTCAAGGAATAGCATCAAGGTTCCCCCGAAACAACTAAGAACAACCCATTGAAATTGCCCTATCCACTCCATTAGAGACTTTGGAGTGGATGAGAAAGGGGGAGGGGCTTCTCATCCCCCCACCCCCACTTCAAGGCTGTGAGCACAGCAGACTCCAGTGTTGCTAATAACATGCCAACGCTGTCACTTCTGCTCAGGGGGCTGCTGAAATCCCCATGAGAGTCACACTGTGTGACATGAAGCCAGCTATCGCTAAGTGAGGTCTAGAGAATAATTAGAAAACAGGCATTTTGACTTTTAAATATTCTACTGTCTTTAAGTGGTTTAAATAATTTCTAAGCAGAAGTGCCACCTGGGAGAGCACGGCGTCAGCAGCAGAATGGATGTTGTTGCTAACAGCCAACAGCTGGAAAGGGACTGTGACAATGGCCCCTGCTTTGCAGTACTTTCCTGGTCTCCTGCGCTACACTGGCTCTGGAGTCTAATAGCACAATATGGGAAATGAGAGCTCATCTATCTACTTGTCAGGGGCACTGCAGGCAATCCACATACACGCCTTCCCAGCTTGGCCTGGGCTGAGCTGGACCATGACCTAAAAGGAAGCCTTTCAGGGGTGAGAGGCCTTTTATGGTAATTAATCCTCCACGAGGCACAATCCCCAGTGTCACCTGAGCATAGAGGAACAAGTAGGAAATTCCACTATTCTAAATTCTTTATATATATATCACAATGAAAAGGGGCTATATCAGAAATTCTAAAGGAAAATCAAGTGTTTCTGTAAGGATGCCATGATAACCCCCTGGATGCTTTAACTGTATTTCTCTCTAGCTTTTCCATCAAACCAAGAACCCCTTGTGCAACTGAAAGATTGCATTAGATTCTGGGAAGACCTACTGTGCTATACCTTTTGCTGTTGTCCTTTCCATTATAAGTGCCACCATTCCTAATTAGAGCTTCTTTCCCTCGCCCCCCCCCCGCCCCAGTTCTAGTATCTACATACACCTCTTAACTGGTCTCCATAGCTCCTTCTCTCATGTCTAACCTATGACGTACTGTCAGATTAATTTCCCAAATTACACTTTGATTCTAACCCTCCCTTACTCAAAAAAAAGAAAAAATTGAAAGTCCAAAATCTAAACTACTTAGGCTGACATTATGGCCCTTTAGAGTATGTACAAATGAATCCTTGGCAATAAGTGGAGCCAACCCAGTGAGCAGTATACTCACTATATGAATTCTCAGGAGACTTCCGGATGAGCTGTCAAGGACAGTCTTCAAGGGCACGAAAAGAAAATGGCATGCAATACATATCTAGGGAGGGCTAGGAAGGAAGGAGATTAAAGGGATTGACTATCCAGGTGAAATTGATAAGATCTGGCAGCTGGTTAGATATGGGGAGTGAAGAAGAGGGAGGGGCGAAGAGGACTGAGAATTGACAAACCTCATTAGTCAGAGTATGAAGAAGCCACTTCACAGGCAGAGAACAAAGAGAAGGAGGAAGAGAAGGTAAGTTTCTGGGAAGATACTGATTTAAGCAAAAGAGAGGGATAGAAATATGAATCTGGAAATCCAGAAAAAGGTTCAAATGACACAGTGAGAGAAAAGGTGCTGGTATGGAGTAGCGGAAATAATAAAATAATAATAACAGTCAACATTTATTAATGGTTTATTTTCTGCCAGGTACTGTGAAACCCCTTATATTCTCATTTAGTCCCCAAACCCCTCAGTTTACAGATGAGAAAACTGAAGTTCAGAAAGCTTCAGTGACTAACCCAGAAAGGAACCTGGGCAGTCCATAGAAAAAGAACTACAAATGGCTTTAAGCACATGAAAGGTACTCAAATTCAGTGAAAATTAAGTAAATGCAAATTATAAAAATAAGTTCCTATTTTTCACCTATGTAAATACTGATGATCAAAATCTTAGTGAGGATGTGAGAAATAGGTCTCTCATACACTATTGGTAGGGATATCATTTGGGACAAAACTTTTGAAGGGCAACTTGGAGATAACTATCATAATTTTAAATTTACCCGTCTTTCGACCCTATAATTCCACTGTTAAGAATTTCCAGTATTGGTATATTTGCACATGAAAGGTGGGGGGGCTGTGAATCCTAAAGTCAGCAAACAATAAAGCTATTTGGATTTGGGGGAAACTCAGTGACCTAGATAATACTATCTACTTCGAATTAATGATACCATCTCCAGAATCTCTACAAGGCCTTCCTTGGCCTCCTAGGCTCCTTAATTCTTTTCATTTCCCTTTTCCCTTTTTCTTTTCTTCTTGCTTAAAACCTGGTAGTAGCTGAAGTTATTCTTCGTTCAGCTGATGTTTTAAACAAAGAAAAAAGAGAGAAATAACTGGAGAATGAGCAATGGATTTGTGCTAACTAGCATCTCTTCCCGATCATGTGATGTGAGAGAGGGAGTATGAAGAACTGTAAATTGAACATTTAGACAGCAAATGCTGAGGGACAGGATCCACTCTACAAATGTTCTCCTCCTCTGCAACCCAATGCTGAGATCACCTCCAAACAGCCCTCAGATCTTTGTGTGTTTTCCCAACTCTCTAAATAAACAAGAGCTACCACGTTTTTAATAAATTTAGTACTCTGTCAGCAGTGTAAGCTAGTCCTTTTTAATACATAATATCGAAAATTTGCAGACACAGAGAGCCAAAGGAAAGAAAACAAAACATGGGAAAATGTAATGAGGCTATAATGTGTGCCAGATACTTTCACATATATGATTTCATTTATTTCTCACAAAGTCTTGGGAGATGGTTATTATAATCTCCCTATTTACAGATGCAGCAACAGAGCCTTGGCTGTTGTTAAGTAATTTTGCCAAAAATAGGCAGCCAGTAATTGGGACTGCTGAGATTCAAACTCAAGTATGTCTGGTCCAAGGCTCATGCTGTTTTCACTTTCCACTTCTCATTATGCCAGGAGACAAAAACTTTGAATGCAAGAAGTAAAAAACATTCAAAACCTTGCAGACTCATTTCACTTAACCTACTACTCCTCTGGAAAGATCAGAGCTAGGCATGTCCAATGGTCAGTACAAGGTTTGAAAGTTGGTCTCCCCACTGAAAACTTTCCTGTTGATCCCATTCTATTACTAACGAAACAGACCTCCTTCAGGAAACTCCTAAGCAAAATATCATGCAAAGAGGAATCAATTTTGCTTTCAAGGCTCAAACACTTAGATTTGTACACTGTTGCTTGATTTTTAAAAATTTGATTCTTAATGGAATCTAATCCAAAACAACCAGAGGGACAAGAAAAGGTATAAAGAGAGCCCCTCTTTACCTTCCTCTTCCTTTGGAATAGGCGGTCTAGGGCCATTAGGAAGAAGGAATGAAAAAGAACAGAGTTGCAAAATTGGTACATGACAAATTTCAGATAAAATTAATAGAAGTTTAGCTTCAAATACTTAGCCTGGGTTAAAAATGATAGATTATATCATTCTTTTTTTTTATTGACATATAGTTGATTTACAAGGTTGTTAGTTTCTGGTGTACAGCAAAGGGATTCAGTTATACATATATATATTCTTTTTCAGATTCTTTTCCATTATAGGTTAATACAAGGTATTGAATATAGTTTCCTATGCTATATTTGCTATATATATGCTATATATATATATATGCTATATATGCTATA
Source organism: Phocoena sinus (assembly GCF_008692025.1). NCBI lineage: Eukaryota > Metazoa > Chordata > Mammalia > Artiodactyla > Phocoenidae > Phocoena > Phocoena sinus. The sequence continues at coordinate 62,687,144 of NC_045771.1, read as the reverse complement.
TATATGCTATATATATGCTATATATATGCTATATATATATATATGCTATATATGCTGTATTTGCTATATATAAATAAAACATTTATTAAGTTTCTTTTATATGCAGAGATGCTTTTACTTATCTGAATAAAACTAACAAGGGAACTAATAGGAAAACAAGAAATGTCACATACTAAACTGTAATCCTAAGGAAAGCCACTAATTTCATTAAACTTTGGAGGTCATCATGGCATAGCTCAGTTTGGCTAAGCATCCATATTTTATATGCCTCGTGGCTGCTTTCATTTTCAAAGGGTCTTCAGCCCTATATCATTCATTCATGAATTCATTCATGCAACAAATATTTATTGCTTCTACAGCTCTTTATTGCTTTCTGTCATTTTCTTCACAGACACACAGACTTCATAATGGGATTTATTCTTACTACCCAACCTTACTCTTTCCCCCTTAAATGTTCTTTACCTTTTCCACTTCATTTTGATGCATTTGTCTCCCCAACCTCACAGTTCCTTCCAGCCTTGAGGACCCACAGTGGGCCAGTTTAATAGACTGGAATAAAAGCTGAAGTCATTAGTGGGAAAAAGTAGTGCGTGCTTTTGCATTAGTATTTCTAGCAATAAGTAGAGGGCAGGGTAGCGGACAATTACCCATTTTCCCAAATTACACTGAAAATGCATTTGAACATTTCAAAACTCTGGCACTCAAAGTTGTTTTCACTGTTGATGAAACTGTAATTATACTATTGGGCAATTTAATTAATTTTGTGTTTTATTACAAAAGTCCACGATTCTGCCTAAATAGAGTTAAATTAATGGAATATAAATTGGTTTGTCACATCTCCAAGAATTTTCATGAAGGGTATTTGGCTTTAATTTGTAAAATCCAGTAAAGTCTCTACATGATAAAATTAATCATCCTTCTCTATCATTTCATCTAGAATTCAGGTTAAAAAAATGCATAATTTTATGTTCTCATTAACCATTTTTCCTGCAAAATACTAAAATTCTTAGATAAGCATTAAATTATTAGACCACAGAGACAACTCAAGATGTTCATTAAGTTGACTCCTTCTGCTTGAAAAAGAAAATCATTAATAGATCAGCATCAAAAAGCTCCTATATGGTAAGGAGGCTGTTTTATGTAATTGTAAGTTTATGGATAAGAATGCCCCAAGACAGTAATCAATTTATAAATTTAGTTTAAGAGAAAGAGGGGATCATTTGCTCCTTCTTAATCTTACCCCAAAATTCCATTTCCATGCCAGAAAGCATCTTTCAAATAGTTTTGTAAAGTGGTTCTTTCCATCAAGATTATTTCAACCTGGAAATGTGCTATGTTTTACCCAAAATTCCTCTTCCACTAAATTACCGTAACATAACTTTCCTTCTCTCTCCTTCTCCCTCTCCTTCTCTCTTATTTATCGCAGGTTACTCTTTTCAAAACCCCATTAAGTAGTTAAGCAAATATCACAGTCATCACTTAACAGATGAGAAAACTGAAACGTGGAATGCTGAATGACTTTGGGAGCAGTTTAGTGTAGGAGAAATACTGAAGAATTTGAAGTTAGAAGTCCAAGATTCTATTCCTTATTCCCCCTGTAATAAACTAGGTGTTCCTGGATTACTCACTTCATTCTTCAGCTCATTTTCCTTAGTAATAAGATGAGACTTAGTATAAATCAACTCTAAGGTGCATTTCATCTCTAAATTCTAAACCTTGTCTAACACTGAGAGATTCAGAATTAGGATACAGGTCTTCAATTACTCATCCAGTCCTCTCTCCACTGCTTAAGTCAATAAACCTGAAAGTCAAAGATCCTCCCTGCCTCTCTGGAACATCTTTGTTCATCATTTCACATCAACACAATTCAACAGACTATGAAGGAAAAAGAGCAGAGTATGTACAAATTCATTAGATATCAGTTCATTCAGACCCCCCAATCAATTCATTATTTTTGTGGGCCAGCAATTCTTTTCATAATTTTAAAAAATATATCAATTCAATTAGAGCAAATCTCAAAGAATTAAATAAAAACATTTAGTATGACATCATGAAGAACTGCTCCGGGAACCTGGCCCAAGCATTGGACTCTCTGTCTGACCTTAAGCAAGTAAGTGGACTAGAATTGGTCTGAATGATTCTTAAATTTTTCATAGCTCTGAAAAATTTAATTGTTTTAATCAACGGCAAAAAAGATTATAGAAATGCCTACCTTAGTCTTCAAAGAAACACACACATACACACAGGGGGTAAAAATGGCCTTCACCTAGTCTTTGCCAGAAGGCTGAGAAGCAAGGGTAGATATGCGAGTATTTTACATGGATCCTCACTGAGAGCTCAATCCAAAGAGAATACTGAGGAAATCTAAGCATGAACAATGGGGGAGACTCAGTAGCTATGAGACCTAATGGGCCAATGAAATTGGCTCACCTACCTTCTGAGGCTCCTCTCAACTGTTTTTGAAAAAAAAAATTCAGCAAGAATTAGGGTAATGAAAAGCATCCTACCAATGAAAAATATGGTGTGTGACTAGACCCTCAGATTCTCAACTATGTCAAGGATGTGGGCCTCCAGGCTGAGCTGTCATGGCACCATGATTCTTTATTTTTTACATCTTTATTGGAGTATAATTGCTTTACAATGGTGTGCTAGTTTCTGCTTTATAACAAAGTGAATCAGTTATACATATACATATGTTCCCATATCTCTTCCCTCTTGTGTCTCCCTCCCTCCCACCCTCCCTATCCCATCCCTCTAGGTGGTCACAGAGCACCGAGCTGATCTCCCTGTGCTATGTGGCTGCTTCCCACTAGCTATCTATTTCACGTTTGGTAGTATATATATATGTCCATGCCACTCTCTCACTTTGTCACAGCTTACCCTTCCCCCTCCCCATATCCTCAAGTCCATTCTCTAGTAGGTCTGTGTCTTTATTCCTGTCTTACCCCTCGGTTTTTCATGATTCTTAACTACCCGTAGGTTCTTCCTGATTCTTAACTACATCGTTTGACAAATGGTTTCCCCATCAACGTATCAATTCTGATCCAGCATATACCAGTCACAGATTGTATCTGCAGGTTGTTTCTTTCCCCCATTTAGGAAGAAGTTCTGGAACTGCCTGAGAAAATTAAACTACTTAGACTAGAGAAGTAGAGATTTGTTTCATTTGCATCAGTTGCCAACTATTACAAAAATGGCTGTACCGCAAAGGGCATTTCTTTAAAGACATCAGAAATTAAGTGGAAAAGTCAAGAAGTAATGGCACTTCCATAACGAAAGAGTTTGAAAATACCTCTTAAAAGCCATTTTTAAATGTAAAAAACCCATAGCTCCTACAAAGTGTTTTTAGAGGTCCATCTGCTGAGCATAAATATTCAGTTGAGCTTTGTGGATATAAGAGATTCTCTGCTCTACATGTGAGGTGCCGTGTTTGAAAGTATACCTAGGATAACGTGCCACCATTCTGATAATTTAATATAGTTTGAGACTTGAAGAGTTTATTTAGACAATGGTGGGGAGGGTGGTGCAAATGGAGAGTTAGCATTGGCAAGGAAATAAATTGAAAACATAAGTCAAAAGCAAAGCCTTGTTTTCAACAAGCTAGACCTTAATAAGTGAATAGATATAAGAGGGCAACAACAGCTTAAATTACAAGTCTCATAAAGCCAAAAAATTGTTTCCTTTTATAGTTAATTTAATATAGCTTTATGAATTTGGATGCACAAAGTAAGAGAAATAGAAAAATCAACTACTTTTTAGTTCATCTTTCTGCTCAAAGTCAAATAAGCCAGAAAAAAAGTTATGTTTTCAAGCCTGTCGAATTCCTTTTCCTCCATGATTCACTGATCCCTGGTATGTCATGTCTGGCCTGGAAGAGAAGCAGATGTCATTCCAATAAGACCTCTGTTTCCTTGAACCTGCATCTTCATTCATCATTTTTGTCACATGCTGAGCACACACAGCCACTTGGACCAGACTCAAGGTCCCATTGCCTCTGTGAATTCTAAAGAGATGGGCAGATTATTGTATAAAATTGCTCAAACTACAGCAACCTTGAAATCAAGTAACAATGATGAACAATCACAACAATTATTTATTATTTCCAAGCCAGGGATCAATGAGTTAATCAGCTATCACCAAGATGAACCAGAATTCTTTATCTCCTTTACAAACTTTATGCTTTTAGGTAAGATCCCCCTAAGTCAATATATTAGGCTTTCTCCCTTATGTAGACAGGGAGTAGCAAAATAGTATGAAATCCTGTGGTTCTTAATTTCTCTTGCGGGCAAGATGAAAGTCAGCGGACTTGATTCTAACTCCTACATGTGTGACCCAGGTAAGACATTTAACTATCCCGTGCCTCAGCTTCACCACTTATAGAATAAATTACCAACAACTAGCTTTGTTCCTTCCCATTTCAGAGCAGAGGCTATATCTAGAAAAGTGCCTGAAAGAATTGTTCTTTTCTGTAAGAGTCAGCAAATAAATGATGGGCAAAGAAACAGTCCTTAGGACACATGGCAAGAAAACCCTGCATCTCATATTTGGTTTGAATGACTGACAAGCACACCGATGTGCATTGTAACAAGCCACTTTTTATTTTCTAGGTTAGTGGCTTCCAGCAGCACCTGATATTTAATATTGGCCCAAACACTTTTGGAAGAAGTGACAGAAAGTGGACGCTGATAAGCATCAGGCAATTTCCTCCCAACTTGTGCTCACAAATGGCTTGTGAATGTTAAAATTCCAGGCTGGAACATTGCTCAAATTCTGATCCTTTCTGGGAAGTGCCATTCTCTCTGGACAGTAAATGCCAACTCAGGCTACAAGACTGTGCAGATGGTATTCAGAAAGAGGGAAGTCTGTTCTCATTGTGAGCTGAAATGCCCTGGCTTGGAAATAAAGCTTTACCTTTCGCCCTTCTGCTAGAGCTGTTAACAGCCCGGATTTCCATTCAAAGATCCACTCCTTTCCTTTTTCAATGGCACCACAAAGGAAAATAGGACCAGAGATTACTCACCAAGACACAATATTCAGTACATCAATTTTCTCCATGCATGGAATATTACTCCAGCTGATTAAAGTCTTGGGATTAGCCTTTTAAAATGGCCACAAGTTGATCTTTAGTTTAAGCCAATTCATTTTCTTTTCAGACCTACACTACAGTTTTGCAAACACAGCTTTAGTCCCCTTTTGTTAAATTTACATATAGGAGAGCTAATAATATAATTTGTAGAATAATTCAGTGACTCACTGGGGGTCGTATGGAAAGTAACGGCATGGCACAGCATTACAAGGCTCCCTCTGATAACCTGAGACACAAGTATTCAGTCCATCTTGCCCACAGTTCACTCCACAGTGCATAGAAGCTCAGATGATGAAATCAGCAGTATAAGTTAGACTTCTAGACTCCAGTTTCTAAAAATTGTCCTTGTCTTTTGCATTTATCAGAGAAAAAAGATTTCTACATAATTTCTCCACAGACCCGTTTCCTGTCTCTGAGACAGGAAAAGCACCCCCCACCACAAAATGCCCTATTTACCACAAGCACATAAATATAAGGCAGTAGCTAAGAAAGATGAATGTCCAGCTGCGGTAACCCCCAAGAACTGAGAAATTCATGATTTACCAAAAACCTGTTATAACACCCCATGGGGATGTTAACTCTGGTTTCAATATTGAGACTCCAGTCAACACTGATTGCTAGAAAAGCTGCTTCATCCTTTCCACCTTTACCATGAACCAGCAATATTTCTCTAGAACCATGTGTCCCTTTTTAAAGGGCCCTTTTGTACTCGTTCTTAATTTTGAGGATAGCATAGATTAAGGGAAGAGAGATACAGTAGGAATCAGAAAGAGGAGCTAGTGGCTAAAATGTATCATCAGAGGATTTTCTACATCCTTCTCCACGAATGGTCCTAATTCTACCACTTCCCCAGTCATTAGAAGCCAAAACTGGAAAATAACTAAGGGCTTAGAAAAGATGAAGAATTGTGTAGCAGGGGAAGCAAAGTGCACAATGAAGAGGAGAAATGCAAACCAAAATCACAGTGAGATATCACCTCACAACTGTTAGAATGGCTATTATCAAAACATAAAGAGATAAATGCTGGTGAGGATGGTGAAAAAAGAAAACCTCAGCATACCATTGGTGGGAATGTAAATCAGTACAACCACTATGGAAAATAGTATGGAGGTTTTTCAAAAAATTAAAAATAGAATTACCACATGATCCAACAATCCCACTTCTGGGTATACATCCAAAATATATGAAATCACTATCTGGAAGAGATATCCACACATCAATGTTCACTGAAGCATTATTCACAACATCCAAGACACGGAAACAACCTAAGTGCCCACTGACAGATGAACAGATTAAAAAAATGTGAGATATAGATACACACATATATACACAATGAGAGTATTATTCAGCAATAAAAAAAGAAGAAGGTCCTGCCATTTGTGACAACATGGACTTTGAGGGCATTATCCTAAGTGAAATAAGTCAGACAGAGAAAGACAAATACTGTATGATCTCACTGATATGTGGAATCTAAAAACAACAAACTCATAGAAATGAAGAGTAGAATGATGGTTGCCAGGGGCTGAGACGTGAGGAAACGGGAAGAGGTTGGTCAAAGGGCACAAACGTTCAGTTATAAGATGAATAAGTTCCAGGGATCTAATGTACACCATGGTGACTATAATTAACAATACCATATTAAAAACTTGAAACTTGCTCTGAGAGTAGAGCATTAATGTTCTTACTGCAACAAGAACAACAACGAAATAATTATATGAGGCAAGGGATGTGTTAACCAACCTTACTGTGGCAAATATTTCCCAATATATACATGTATAAAATCAACACATTCTACACTTTAAATGTATACAATGTTATATGTCAATTATATCTCAATAAAGCTGGGGGGAAAAGCTGTGAGAGAGAACCAGCTCCAACAGACATTAAATAAAGCTAGACAGCCTTTCTAATTAACACAGCGTGGTACTGGTACATACAGAGGCAAACAGACCAATGGAAGAAAAACAGATGCAAGGATATTTAGTATACGATAAAAGCGTCATCTGAAATCACTGAAGCAAAGGTGGTATTTTAAATAATTGATGGTAGGATGTCTGCCTATCCATTTGAAAAAATAAAATTAGACTTCTATTACACCATACATAAGACATAAATTCAAAATGGATCAGGGTTCTAAATGTAAAACAATAAAACCACCATGTATGTGCAAGAAGAAAATATGGATGAATTCTTATATTATCAGGGTGTAGGCTAATTGATAAATATGATCACATTAAATAAATTTAATTATAAAAAAAGGAAATTCTGATACATGCCGGAACATGGATGAACCCTGAGGACATTATGCTAAGAGAAATAAGCCCTGTCACAAAAGGATAAATATGGCATGATTCCACTTATACGAGGTACTTACAGTAGTCGAATTTAAACAGACAGAAAGTATAATGGTGGTTGCCAGGGCCTGGAGAGAGGGGGAAATGGGGAGTTGCTGTTTAATGGGTATAGAGTTTCAGTTTTGCAAGATGAAAGGAGTTCTGGAAATTGGTTGCACAACAATGTGAATGTACTTAACATTATTGAACTGTACACTTAAAAATGGTTACGCTGGGGCTTCCCTGGTGGCGCAGTGGTTGAGAGTCGGCCTGCCGATGCAGGGGACATGGGTTCGTGCCCCGGTCCGCGAAGATCCCACATGCCGCGGAGCAGCTGGGCCCGTGAGCCATGGCCTCTGAGCCTGCGCGTCCGGAGCCTGTGCTCCGCAACGGGAGAGGCCACAACAGTGACAGGCCCGCATAAAGGTTAAGCTGGTAAGCTTTATGTTATACTTTACCACAATTAAAAATAAAGGTAGATTTTTAAAAAATTTTAACCATCCTTGCCAGAGACCAGCACGAACTAGATTCCTAGGGAACAATTCCTCATGAGATTTTCCCAGAAAAGCAAAGTAAGAAGCACACTCATCTCCTGAGCTGTCAGAGGGAGCAATCTGCATTGATGCTTCTTACCAAGGAGGATCCATTTAACTTTTGCCAATGCATTTGCAAGACAAAGGAGAATTCGTGAAGTGTCTCTAGTATTGATCCCCACAGCCACCACTTCACCCTCTCCCCCACTCTTTTTAACACTTTACCAGGCACCAACTTCTACAATCCCATGAAATTTGGAAAAACCAAGACATGTCTATAGGATGCCTACTGTAAAAACAGCTCAAGCATTTGAACAAAGGCATGGAAAATGCTTCCTTCTCCCCTCTTCGCACCACACACTAAATGGCTTTGCCTAATTGCTTGAATTACCCATCATGAATAACCCCCAGTAGAGGTGTGAAAGAGAAACCTATTAAATCAACATCACATATTCACATTCCTAGTCTCAAGGCCTTGCAAAGCCCTAAAAAAGGAAGATATAAAACATGATGGAGAGTCAAGGGTGTCAATGAGTTTCTAACACATCAAGAACCAAAACATTAAGGAAGAAAATGATGCCTTCAGGAGATCTAATAAAATAAATAATGGGAATAGGAAGAATATTCAATAGGTCCACAGGAGCAGCTGCTTGAAGTTTTATCAATGATAGTAACACACCTAGAGAAAGAATGTATCAAAAAGATCGAAAGGGTCTGTCAGCATAGAAAACAAGGATTCAGAGAAGCAAGCAAGGTGATGCATGCTCAGCACTCTCAAGGATAGGAAGACACTAGACAGAAAAAGGGAACCTTCGACTCTACTTCGGGGTCCGCCATGCGTCTTATGAAATAACCTCAAAGTTATATATATATATATGTATGTATATATATATATATACACACACACACATATATATACACACATACATAGATAAACACACACACATATATATTTATATGTATAAAGTTTTGATTACTAATTGGACTCTCCAGAGCTACCATATTGAAAGTAATGTGCTCTGAATAGTGTTTTAGATATTCTTCTCACAGCAAAAGGGCATTATCAAAATGATTTGCTGGTTAGAGTGAGTCTATTTCTGTGTTAACTCTAGGAGCACTGGTAACGTTCAGTTTCTGGGTCCTGGACCAAAGCAATTTCTCCATGCTGATGCCACCCTGCAGGACTTCTGCATGGCTAATCAGCCAGTCCTTTTCTATCAGCTTTTCCCATGACTGTGTAATGCACAATATTTAATTTAAAATGTTACCAAATTTTTAAATAAAGAGTATGGGATACATTCCATGAAGCACATTATGGTAGTGAACCCTGGTTGCCCAAGTTCATGAGGACCCTGAATGTCTCATAAGAAAGGGAACGTAAAAGATGGGAATGATTTTCTTGCCTATTCAACAATCTTTCATAATCATAAGCCTTTCATAAAGGCTTGTAATCAACCTTTTTCAGCCATTTGAGGATTGAGTTGTATATAAGATGACCATATAATTTACCATCCCCACCAAAACACTTTTGAAAATGAGATGGTATTTTTGATATAAATAATAGGCATAAAACAGGACTTTCCCAAGCAAACAGGGGTGTATTATCATTGTCTTACGGCCTTGGTCATTGAATATTCATGACATATCCACTCAGAGAGAGGACTAATACTCTTTACAATTTAAAAAACAGCTAGAAATTTTTGAAACAGAGTGATCTCAATACATTATTCAATAAACAAAATAATCTCCCAAAGACAGAAAAACTTGTGATGACATTGGTCTGCTCATCTCTCAAAATAATTTGTTCAGCTCGAGGTTAGTAAGAAAAAGGAACTCCTACTGCTTCTGATAAAGCCATCTGTGCTTCGGAAATGGCTGACAGGTACCTCCAGAAGAAGCAGTCAAAAGTCATTAACAATCAAAACCGTGACAATTAAATACAAGGATCTATCAGGATCTTATTATCCAAATTTCAATGAAAATAATTCAAACACCCTCTCTCTCAAAGAGAAGAGCAGTTACTTTACTGTCTAAGTCCGTTGGTTGCACTCTGCTATGCGGGTTCTCAAACCCCATTTTCTGACTGGCCTACAAGGAAAGGAATGGAGATAATAATTAGAATAAGCTTGAACCCCCAAAATTTTTCAAAAGCACATTCTTCTCTCATTGCAGACTTTCAGCCAGACTATGTATTCTGGGAAGATCTGGCATTTTTAAAAGTTCAAAGTTGAAAGCCCACATTCTATAAATAAATCTACAATGAACTGCTAAAAGGTTTATTTCTGATTTCTTATTTCACAAACTAGGAACTAAGCATAAAAATACTGGGTCATAAAATGCTTAAAAAGTAGATTACTAAAAACTAATAGAACACATTATTATCTATTGAGCCAATGATGGGTCAAATGGCATTTGGAATCCTTGCAGAGAATATGAATATGACCTTCATGTATACCATTTACAGAAAGCAATTTTATTTACATTTTTAAATCCACATAAAGGTGAAGGATGATACTGCTGCAAAATGGAACATTTAATTTTTTGCCCCAAGGCATAACTAAGCTTTCCCAAGGTCAAATGTAGTACAAGACTGAAATGACGCCAGACTCTACACCTTCATCTCATGCCAGAGGGCTTCTACTTTGGGCAGGAGTATCTTGGATCTACCTTTATTCTTCAGAAATAGAAAAATTCCTAAATTCAACATAGACCGAGTAATGCTATAAAATATTTTGTGAGCATTTTTCTATTTTACTTTTAAATCACGTATCCAGCCCACAGTGAAAATGCCTATGCTAAACTAGTTAAATGTTTGGGGCTATTTTGACTATAGGGTATTAAGCTAAACAGATTTTTTAAAGTTTCTTAATTTGTATCAATGTGCAAAGATTTTGCTTATAAAATAATATGGATTTGCATCTCTCTTTTATATCTGTCAGCTCTCAGAAACACAGAACTCACAAGGATAAATGCCATAAGAAACACTAGAGTTTATGCCTCTTACGTGTGGTTATCCCCTTACAAATAAACTCTCCTCTCCTCTCCCTACCTCCTCCTGCCCGGACATGGCAAATAATTCAGAAAACAGGTGTGTGATTTGTTAGAAGAGATACGGATGTCATGGATCATTTTAAACTCCATCACAGATGACTGTAAGAGCTGTGCTTTATGCCCGGGTCTCACTTATTACCTTACCCTGAGGCCCAGGGATCATTTTTCATATTGGTCAGGTCAACAGATGCAGAGTTCCTAAAGAGACCGTGTCCCACACACGCCATCAGCAGAAGCTAGAGTCACGACCATCAGTGTCAAACCTGCATATATTACCTTTGTATCCCCCCTTTGATGCACTACATCTAATAAAACTACTAAATTACAGTAGTACCAACAGCATTTTATGTACACATCCAGTTATTCAAATAAGGTCTATCCAGAGGGAGGGGTAGCAAGAACTAGTCACTGAAGTAGAAAGCAACCCAGTTCCTTCTTTCAAAAAATATTTTAATCACACACACACACACACACACACCCACACACACACACACTATGGTGTTGTAATTAAAAGCAGTGGCTCAAGAATTAGACTATCTGGGGCTTCCCTGGTGGCGCAGTGGTTGAGAGTCCGCCTGCCGATGCAGGGGACACGGGTTCGTGCCCCGGTCTGGGAGGATCCCACATGCCGCGGAGCGGCTGGGCCCGTGAGCCATGGCCGCTGAGCCTGCGCGTCCGGAGCCTGTGCTCCGCAACGGGAGAGGCCACAACAGTGAGAGGCCCGCGTAACGCATTAAAAAAAAAAAAAAAAAAAAAAAAAAAAAAAAAAAGAATTAGACTATCTGGAAGAGAATCTTTCCACCTTGCACTGTTCACTCACATTCTCAGTGCCTCAATTGTTTCATCTATAAAATGGAGTGTTATTAATGATATGACTAGGATGGGCATATTAATATATTAATATTTAGTGATATTAATAGTACCTTACTGATGGTACCTATCACCTTACAGGGTTAAGAGAACTAAATGAAAAAAAAAAATCCATGCTAAAGTCCTGGCACAGTGCTTGGCTCAGGGTATAAACAAGAAGGTAGAAGATTTTATCTTTTGCAGTCATCTCCACACCTTCCCCACTTTCAAGTCAAATCCAAGACACAAAATACTATCTCTGTGTAGGAACCCTTCTTGGGTACCCAGGACAATGCCTTGGAAGGAGGCATATGGTGGACTATAGGAGATATTCTGAGCAGCATATAGGAAGGGTGCTGTGCTCTCAACCCACTAAATTATTTCATCTAGTACTTCTGGGGAGCTAATGTACTGCCACATACAAGCGTGCAGCTAGAATGAACTTCACCAGAGAAAAGTAGCCTGTATCCCCTGTCCAAAGGTCTTTGGACTTTAAAACCCAGTGGGCTGTACATTTTGATTATGTTGTGTGCAAATTTTAAGAGAATTTCAAGTGTTAAAAAAAAAGTAAATAAAAGCAAATACTGTTCACAAATTAATCAATACTTAAAATTAGATCTTAATAAATGCCCAGTGTTTGCCACCTGAAATTAAAACATCACAAGAATTCTCATTTCAATTAGGCAATCTGTTCATTGGGCCTGCCGATGACTTGTCTCTTCATTTCTATAAACACTTGGGTAGTTGCTGTAGAAATGGCCATTTTCTTGTGTTTTAATCATAATGGTTACTATTCCCATTAAATACATATGGCTTACTGGGCAGCCCTGGGCAAACGGTACAGCAATCAACCAGCTGCAAGAGGGAAACAAAAGATAGGATTGGTCTTAGGGCAGAGCGGTGTTTCATCCCTGTAACAGCTGTGCTGAGAGCATGGGAACCTGGTCCAGAAACCTTTCCCTCAACTTTTTTCCTTTACTATTGGTTCACCACTGCTATGTGCCACACACCTTTCTAAGCTCTTTGTAACACATTAACTCAGTTAATCCTCAATAACAACTCTGTTGGGTAGGAGGTATTGTCAGCCTCATTTTACAGATTAGGTAATTAAGAACTGAGAGGTTAAAAAGTTTGCCCAAGGTCACAGAATTAAGAAAATACTTTGCCATTCTCTTCCCCTCTTTTCTCCTAATAAGTCTTTTATCAATGCCATTTCCCTTAAGAATTGAAGTGAGAGAGAGAGACCGGAGGCGGGTAGGAGCATCCAGGATGAATGAAAAGGGCCTATTTTCTCCCTCCTGTGGCCAGGTCTTCACTGGAGCAAGAAGTCACCCACTTTTTCATCATTACTTTTCTATTCCTGAATAGAAGAGTAATGAATTCATTGCTGACATTGCACAGGTGCCATGATATTATCCACCTAGCTAGAAGTAGTGGTCTTTGGGAGGATATCAGCCATCTTTTGGCATGTTGATTTGCTGTTAAAACTTCCCATTTTTTTCAGCATTTGTTCAAGGGGGGAAAAAAATCCATCAGTCTGAGAAACGTGCAAATCCATCTGGCCACACATTAGAGCTCTTCTAACTGTGAAGGATTTCAGTCAAGAATGCAAGGCAGGATTAAACATCTCAGGCCAAATCATTCATGCTTCCACACTCCAGAACATTTCAGCCTGACAGCAGAGCTGCAGATCCAAAAGTGGTAGCTCAGCTCATATGTGCTAATGCCAGTTCTGCTTTAGTTTGATAATGGCTAGAGATTGTGGCTGCCTCTGGTGCAGCTACTCGTAACACTGCCTTACTAAACCATCAGAAATAAGGTTGAAAATCTAATATGAGGCACTCATCATTCAATTACATATTTCTTGTGAAAGAGGCAAAAACTCTGCCATGTTCTGCAAAATCTCAACATCAATAGCAATTAAGTTTCACATCAAGAACAGAGAAATACTACACTGACTATCCATGAATAACTTCATATGCAGTGGTTTGCATCTTTCTCTACATTTAATGCTGTAAGACAATAAATGATGGTGCCCTGGCACAGGAAACTATTCACAAATAAGCAGAAAAATTATGTGAGTAAAGGTATTTTATATTTCCAGTTTCAGAGATCATGTAGTCGGTCCTATTACCAACAGCACAACTGCTCCAACAACAAATCACAACTCATAGTTCAATTCAGTTTTAGAATCAAACCTGGGATTAATTATGGCATTTTCATTGAAAACTTCTCAAACAAAAAGTGTAATGGATCTCATGTAATCCGATGCATGTTTTTAAGAGTTTTCCATCAAGTATGGAGCAGCATCAGCAATGTATATAGATGGTTGGTAAATTAGGGCATTGCTTCTCATTTAGAGGAGATGTTAACACAATAGTCTAGTGGCCATTTATACAAGAAGAAAAAAATATGACCATTCTAGAATTTTACCTAGTAAACTTCGAGTGAAGTGGGGGAAGGGGGGAAGAAGGCTTTGAAAAGGTCACTATGGTTTTAGGCTGCGTAAAATTCTCAGTCTAACAAGGCAGGAGAAAAAAAATGCTTCATTCCCCAAACGAAATGCATAGTAAGGAAAAAAAAATCCATAGTGGGGCTTATGGCTTGTCTTTGAGATCATAAACTAAGTAACAGATTAAAGAGAAATGCAGTCTTTAATATATGTTTGGAGGGGAAAAAAAAAGAATGAGGATCTCTCATTTTTCCAAATTTTGTCCACATCAATGAAAAACAAGAAGAGATTTATTTTAATAATTTCACTATACTCAGAAAGACTATTTTTATGAAGTCTGATGCTAAATTAAAACCTCTATCCATTTTCCTATTCAAAAAATGCATATAAAATGTCCAGTGTATTCAATGCCAATAAATATATGGTTGATCATTTTAAACAAAATAATAAAGCAATGTTGGAGGGTGTGTGTGTGTGTGTGTGTGTGTGTGTGTGTGTGTGTGTGACTTCATGGTGACCCCGTGGATCTCTTTGTAATCTAGTAAGTCAATAAATTCATCTTTCCTAAAATTTTGATTATGTACTTAGATGTTGCCTTGGAACCTTACGATCAGTTTCAAAACTGGCCAAGTACATAAAAGAAGAAGCAGCCTTATGATTAGCACATCAGTGAACAAAGATGAACAATAAATTTCCATCACACTGTTAAACTCACTCAAAACAATCAAATACTTCATCGAACCATTTACAACTACCGATTGCACACCAAACCTGATTTTATATTCTCCCTATTTTAAACAGGTGTAATATTTTACAAGGGCTTCACGAGTAAGAGACTGTGAATGTAAAGCAGTCCATTAATTTTATATAAGCTGTTTTATATACCTGTGGGCCTCTAATAGCATTCAGCTACAAGGTTACAAGGAGAAGTATCATTTACTAAAGTTCAGTTGGAGAGGTTGGCATATATATACATCACTGAAATTCCAGCTATCGTGCCAGTAGTTCTTCTTCACCAAAATTGCTTTCATTCTATAGCTGAAAATACTGACATAAACAGGAAATAATGTAGTATCAGGTAACAGATTCCTATCAAGGAAATGGTACTGTCAAACCCAAGTTGAAATTTCGGGTCCAACAACTTATGAAAACAAAAGAATTCCCCATTATAATTTTCCACGGAATCCTTCAAAGAGTAGATGTACAGATATCCAGTCTTGCTCTTATGTGTGTGTGTGTGTGTGTGTGTGTGTGTGTGTGTATGTGTGTGTGTTTAACCTGTACATGTAAAAGGGTCTTCTAAGCCAGGACATTTTCTCCAAGCTTTTCCATCATAAGTTTTCTAGCAATGACCTATCTTAGAGAAGGAAATCGGTGCCTTCTTTCTTTTAGTCTATGGTTTTCAGTTTTATTAAAATTCCTGTTAATTTGCAGCATGATGTCTTTGTGTTGGCTCTGGAAGGCCCTGTTACTCTATGTGTAAATGTGCATTGTGACAGGTTAGGGGCAGGGATAGGCAAAAAAATGTAGGGCTTTGCAGCTGTTTCCAGCTAGCTGCTCAACTTCCTACATCATACTGCAACTTTGCCACATTTAGCCTGGTATATATTTCCAGTGAGTGGCGAGCCTGGCCTTTTTCCCCACTAAGTTTGTACAAGATAATTAATGTCTTTTTCACTTTATTGGGATCTCTCCTGAAAAAGGCATGACTATAGGGTCTGGTCTCACAGAGACAGTCTTTTAGACTTGAGAAAAGTAAAGTAAATTAAAGTGACATTTCTGTTAATATCAAAGCAGGCTTATTACTTCAATATAAGCACTTCCTTAATTTTCCTTTCTCAGCATGCTACATAAATATAAATAAAAAGTCCTCCACTGGATTTATGTTACATATATCTCATGGAGTTTAATTATAAAACCTCTAAAAATGAAGATGGTGGGAGGAAATGATGCCAGTAGATCATACAGTGCTGGTGTTGTGTTGGCTAGCTGTCTCTGCTGGCAAGGAAACAAAGACACTCAGGTAATTACAATGTACCATGAAAGACTGGGCTCCAAAGAAAAGAAAATTCCAGGGGAGAAGGGTATTATTATTACTTTAGTGGCTGGAAGTCCACAATTTTAAATTTTGTTCTCATCAGTATTATTATAAATGTTTTTATAACTATGATAGTTTTACTGCAATTAAGGAGGAGGAGTTAGGGTTTTTTTAAGGGGCACACCCTATCTTCTCTGCAGCATTGATCTGCTGTAATAAGGGAAAGGCTGCCAGATGAAGACCAAGCACTCAAAGATACACACACACACACACACGCGTGCACGCACGGGCACACACACACACACACACCCCTCACTTGACCATAAGAACCGTGGCATTTCAGGGAACAGTGAAGACACCTGTACAGGAATACAAGTTTCATCCCAGCAGCTGCCCACCAGGAGCGTCAGGCAACTTCTAGGAGTGAGAAAGGCTGTGCCAGGGCGTGAGGGCTGCAGAACGGAAGAGAAATGGGGAGACGCTGTGTAATATACTCGGCAGGACCCTCAGCAGTTCGGCGACTCCAGTGGGTGCAGGTGGGGCCCATTCCCACTCCTGGAAAACTGCAGCTGACTGGCGCGCGCAGGCAAACGGCCAGCACCTCACCTGGAGCTGGAAGAAGGCCGTTCTCACCGGAGACCTTCGAGAATACCCTGGAGGCGTTATGCCTAAACCTTCCCTTCCCTTCCTATTCAATATTCGACTTCCCTTCACCTCCAGATTCGTTCTCTTCTCTCGGGCTTGCATTTCTCCAAGCTGGCTTCTCACACGGGTTGATGGAGCACTACCTGCCAGACCTCTGCTCCTTTAATACTGCGGGGATTTGCAGAATCGGGAGTCCAGAAAGGACTGGCTCTGACGCTAAGGCGAGAGAAAAGGACGGAACTTCCCAGCCAACCTTCGCCTTTGACACCGAGAACCCCTAGCGCCAACGCTCGGTACTCTCCGGCTTATTTCTGGACCAAATCAACCGTGTGACCGCCGCCAAGGAGGAACTGCTCGCACTTCAAGTGACCGCAGTGTCCTCTCTAGAGTGCTCGGGGAGGCCTGGGGGCGGAGTAGGGGGGGGGAGTGTGCAACAGAAGCCGGAGCAAGAGGGCGAGGGGAGGGGCAAGAGGAGGAGGAACGACGGTTGTTTATCAGTGTTCGAGGGGGTAGGGTTGGTGGAGTGTTTGTTTTGCTAAGTAAATAAGGAGAAACTGTCCCCCACCCCATCCCGGGTCTAATGATGATAGATCCCATGCTGCTTCGGGCCCCACGCCAGGGAGCCTAACCACGGAAAATAATGAGGCTGCATCCCCATTCGTCTGCATTACGGGCGAGCCAGGCACTTTCGATAGCAAATATATCGATTCCCTTGCTCAGGCCGTTGTTTCGCCTGCTCTCCGTGAATAATTACTGCTCCTCTGGAAATTCGTAATAATTAGGACTCCGCACCCCACTCCACCCCGCGCTGCTTTTCAACGGCGCATATCTGGTGGGCGACTTGGTGGCTCCAGCCGTGCTCCCCGCAGGTGGGAGACAAGGCAGGACTCATTGTTCCCCACTTGGTTTTACTCTTTCGAGACAGTTGGTTCCCCTCCTACCTCAGTTTCCTTGTCTGTCAAACGAGCCTTTTACAGTGTTAAAGATGCTTGCCGCTCTACCTCACAGGATTCGCGTTTCTGTTTTGGAGGAGGGGTAGATTTAACGAACTGTGCGAGGCAATGGGGGCAGGGGAGGAGAAAGTGGAGGAAAAGAAGGATTCACCTCTCCTCAGGACAAACTCTGTGGCGACCACGTGACGCCGCCACCAGGGAGGGGGCGGGGAAAGGAGCGCTAACGAGAGGCTCGGACCACAGGAAACCTTGGGGACCTAGCGATCGGAGCTTAGTGCTCCCGAAAGACTGGGAGGGGGAGGCGGGTGGTTCAGGTCGCGACTGGGCGGCAGCGAGGTGTCTGCGGAAAGCGCGCATTCTGCTTGTAAAGGGGCCGAGCCCGCACCGCGGCTGGGAGGGAGGCCGGGCCGCGGGCACCACGCGGGGCGGAGCCTGTGGCGCTGTCCGTGGTCCTGAGGGATCCCTCTGCGGGCCCGGCTTGCCTAGCCGCCGGCCTCCGGCCAAGGCCCCATTCACCCTCCGCGCCACGGCCTCCCTCCGGAGAACCGCTGTTGTCCTGCCGGCTGCCCCAGAAGCATCGAAGCTCGGCGGCGTCAACGAAGAGTTCCCCAGAAGCCACGCTTCTGGTGTGAGGCCTTGGGGTCCAGACGCGAGAGGCTGCACCTGTGTTTTCGTAAACCCGTTGGGACTGCTGGAGGTCACCTGAGGCTAAAAGCAGACACTGGAGAGCGCAACTGTGACGGCGGTGACTCAGGCTGGGAAACTTCCCCGGGCCCGAACTCCGCGGCTTCGGTCAGAGGGCTGAGTTTCCGAGTCGAGGGTCTGAAGCCTACGTCGAAGGAAGTTTCTCGCTTCTAACTGAAGAAGATGACTTGAAATGGCCTTGAAAATCAATGGGTGGGAAACGGGGTCTGAGAACGGGGGCGGCATATGTCAGGAGGACGCCCGCTTCCTCCGGTGGGGCGAGGGCGCGCAGCCTCTCTTCGCGCCCCTCGAGCCGTTGTCTCGATCCTTCCCGTCAGAATCCATAGGGTGGCGGGGATATTGGGCGAGGCCCGGCCAAAGTCAGGTTCGGCAGGGACGAGGAGAGCCCCCACGAGCCAGTTTCTAAGGAAACACTCGGTTTTTACAAGCAGCAATTTGTCTTACTGTGGGAGAAAAACAGCACCAGAAAAGCCTCACGGTTCTCCATTCTCATGCAGATGCAGCGGTGTGCTCCGGCCGCGGCCTGCTTATCACCCTCCCCACCGTATTTCCGGCTGGAACAAGTAAAATACGCTCATTAATTTTAAAGGAAGTGGGAGCCGGCGAAGGCTTTTCGCTAGCCGCGGCGGGAGGGGCACGTGCAGCGCGCTCTCTGCTCCTGAGGCCCTACGGCACGCACCATCCCCAGGCCCCAGCTCTGGGCGCCGACTTGCCTTCCTGAGCCCCCGACCTGATGCCGAGGAACCTTCTATAACAGTGGGACCCCTAGAAGGGGAATTCTCTCCGCCCCACCCCCACCCATCCCCCGCCAGCCCCCACCTCCGAAGTAAACAAAACATACTAGGGAAAGCTCTTTACAGAAGAGGCAACCAGGTTTGGAGCCCGCAGCAGAAACGCGGCAAGCTCATTAGAAGTTTAAACAACAGCCAGCAACCCGCGAGGGCAGACAGCAAACTTGGAAAATGCGCCAATGCGCTCCTGGGCGCGCGGAGGGGCTTGAAGAAGCCGCCAATACATATCATCTCAATAAAAAGCCGCTCTTGAAAGGCTGGCATAGTAATTGAGATGGGCGCTCTTTCCTGATCTGGGTTGGCATTTCCTCATCTCGTGCTGACAGAGCCAGCTCAGGAAATTGCCGGTAATATTCATCTGGGAAGCACTTTCATTTAAGGTAATTCATTCGACTTTCACAATAAATTGAGTGACATCCTTACGGCGGAACCTTTTTATCCTTGATTAAGGGCTTGCCAAGCTTTGGTTCCCACTTTATTGTCACATTCCTTCAAGCGGAGTCATCAACCTGCCCATCGGCAGCAGAAAAATGCGCGCGCGCCGTGTTTACCGAGCTCCGGGAGGGGTTAGTGCTGACTTAGAGAAAAAGAGCTGGTCTGGGGCTTGAGTAGCGGGTAAATCAAGATCGCAACTTCCCGCAAACTGACGGCAGGACTGGCTAGAAGAATGTAGGGGGAGGCGAGGGAGCAGACCCGCCTTGCCACCCAGCTGCTCTGGAAGTCGCTGACCCGACGGCGCCCGGCAGGCTAACTTGCCTACTTCCCTCTATAATTAAAATGGCGCGGACTGTTAAGGTCTTAGAATGAGATCTGAAGCTCCCAAAGGACGAGGTTGCTTTAAGAGAACTTACCTGAATCGAATCAAACCTAGGCATTTTTTTAAAAAAGAAAGAAAGAAAGAGAGAGAGAAAGAAAGAAAGAAAAAGAAAGATAAAAAGAAAGAAAGAAAGAAAGAAAAGAAAAGAAAGAAAACGCTTCCTAACTAGCCACTTCAGAGCAGGCAAACTTTCACAGCTTCCATCAGCTTTCTTTATGGGAGGAAGAGTGCAACAAGAGGGTTATTCTTCATTCTCAGGATTCCCTTTTGACCCTTAATATCACTGCGGCGACAGTCAAACTCACTGAGAGCTCTTCAGACCCCGCAATTCCAAGCAAGGCTGACAAGTACCTAGGTATTTCAGAACTAGGCGAAACCGGGAAGGCATCCCTTTGCCAATGCGTGGCCCCTTCTCCCCCACCCCCCTATAAAAATCAAAGAAGCCCAAGAGAGAAAATTGCTTATTTGAAAAAGCAATATCCAAATGCTTTCATCACTCAAATGCCCTTTTGAAAATATTGTGGTCGGTGGTTAATACCTGGACAATACTGTCAATTTCTGTAGTCTGCAGAAAATCTTCCCTCAGATAGAAAAGTAGGACATTGGTCACCTATCTCAAAAACATCAACCAATTTCCCTGCCACCTGATATATTTTTCACCCAGACAACACTTTCATTAAGGAGGAAATAGCCGCCAACAATTCAAAGCCAGATGGAAATCAACTTCACACAAAGAGGAGCCACAAACTTAATGGCTTTCTGGGAAAACACTGCTGAGAAAGTTGGAGCAATTCTAGTTCTCTCCTTCTAATACTGAAAGCTGTTTCCCCAAAAGTATCACTAGAAGGCCCCAGACCAGTATAATCCTCCTGGAAGTGAGTAGAAGTGCGACCCACCCAAGCGCTTTCCACACCCCCAGAGAGCTGCTTTCCTGGTCAGTGGAGAGTTGACTATTTCAGGGAAATGCCTGGAGTGGTAGCAACTTCTCTCACAGAGCCCTGGAATAGGTCTTGAGACTGATGAGTTCTCATTTTGTGCTGCTGGGGCATAGGCTCCTTTAAAAATCTAGGTTTAATCCTTTATCTGGAAGGCTGATCTAGGGCACAAGAGTCAGGAAATTCAGTGGGATTGGGTAACTTATAGTACTGCCTCCGAGAGCTGACCTTAATAGAGAACACTGAATCACTGCTGTTAGGTAATGTGCTTTTGTTTTCAGGAATAAGCTGAAATTAATTAAAATGTTCAGCAGTCAGCTGGCTTAATTTTCAAAGAATGGGAAGTACACATACCTAGTTCAAAGGATAGACACTGGTGATCTCTTTCCTGCTACTTTTCCCTTAGCTTCCACATTTCTTAACAGCTACCTTCATAGTGAGTGGAATTCACCCAAACAGTCTGGCTTCTAACAGTGTAGAGGTAGTATTCCATGAATATATTAACCATGCTTTAATCTCTGTTAAACAATTGGTATGGAATTCATATTTTCAGGATACTCTAAATTCAAGGGAATAGATGAATCAAAATGTTAAGCACAAGTTTGAGAAAGAACTTCCCATTTTTGCCCATATCGGTTAAAAAAGCGACTAGATTATTAGCAAATTCATTTCCTAGCAAAAATGGTGGGAACTAAATTGGAGGACAAGGGGCCTCTTCTCCGAATAGACTGTGGATGTGTGACTTGATCACAGTAGCATCATTCAACCTCTCAGCAGAATCTCTGGACTCAGTTTCTGAGTGACGTTTTTGTTAACATGCCCTGGGAGTGCTATTTTACTTAATTCTTGACTCTGAAAATTGCCACAGGTGAGCCCCCAAGCGGGACACCTCTGCCTTCTGCTGGGAGGTGCCCTCCCTTTGTGCTCATGCCTGTCCTTCAGCTCATAACTCAACTTAGGACCCTCATTCTTCTGATCCAGAAACCACATTGCCCTAGATTATCCAGTGTGTGCTTCAATTCTGTTAAAATGCTATTATCTGTTACCCCATTATATCATACTGAAAATATCCTGGAATCAATCCAGAACTGACAGGAGAATAAAGATTGCAGGACTTTTTTATTTTTAACAAGTATTATTACACTATAAGTTCCTCTCCTGCTGAATTCAGAATTTTAAATCTGCAATTCAATAATATTCAGTAAACAGAAGATTTCCTTGCCCTTTTTTTTTTTTTTAAATGATTTCCCACTCCCCTGCATTTATGGTTGGAGTTAGCCCTGTGGTGATTTTTGAGTATCCTAGCTAATATGCTTCAGGAGGTAACTTTGCAGACACATCTCTAATTTCCCATTGCAGTATTAAAATAGGCTTCTAGTTTGAAACAGGACAGACCCAGCTCTCAAAGCACAAAAAAAGACTCAAAATTCTCAAACTAGAACAGGCATTCAAAGAACCCTGGGCCAAGAAACATACTTTGAGAACATTCACCTAAATACAGGCTGGGAACTGTGGCTTAAATATGGAGCACTGATCTGCTGGATAGAGAGTTATTTTTCACTTAAAAAAATATCTTCTTAAAATTGGGAGTATTTAAGGTATGTCTCTATAAGCAGAAGCCTCAATATTGTTGCATAGGAGATACCTAAACAAATCTTGATCCTGGAACATAATGTGTGATTATTCCTTGGGAAATATAACTGGGATTCCAGGGGCTTAAAGAGAAAGGTGATACTGTGGTATCAGCTATGAGGCAATGTACAGAGTGCCCCGTCACTTAACTTGTGGTGTGAGTCCATAAGGACAAAAAAATTATTCATTTAACTCCTCCCTGGATTGTGGCAATTCAAGGGGAAAAATAAAATAATGGTTCTGCCACCCCTGCCTTTTTGGAGCGTAACTTGAAGCATCTCCTGACAACCTGCAGGCATCTATTGCAGTTTCTTGCAAAGGTCTGGGATGTTTTGGGGTGCGGCTCCAAACAAATGATAAATTCAGTTACTGTTTCTGGTATTTAACAAAATAGATGGAGAAAGAAGCTTTGACCACTTCTTGGTCTGTCTCATTGCCCCAGAGATTTAATCAAGGGTTTCTACTTATTTACTCGCCGAAATCCAACCTGTCCTGACTGCCCAATTCACCCTTCTAAATTCATTTCCATGGTAAAAGTCAGCTTCTTGCTCCTCCTGGAAAACAGCTTGGGATCTTGCCGACAAATAACCATGGGACTGCAATCTCTGGAAATACTGCCTTGGGTCACAGCCACCAGCCTTTTGTTTTTGTGGTGCGTGTGGTTTCTAATCCCCGACACACAAAACAACTTTAGATCGGAGAGAAAAAGAATGGACTTCTAAATCGCCTTCTCTATTTTATTGTTCACATTTTGTATTGTTTTGAGTGAAACTGGAAAAATTGTCTCCTTTCTCTGTATTGCCAAAAGGCATTCAGGTAATGAAGTCTGTAACTAAACGGTAATTGAATCAGCATAATTTTCACACTGAATGGTTTTCAAATGCTCCCAGTTTACAATTAAAGGAGAATTAATGCGCTTGTTGTTGAGAACGCAGCGCATTAGAATAAATCCAGCACTGTTGTTGTAATGAGTGGAAAACGGTTTAACTGCCAACAAACACATTTAAAATTTAACACAACGTATTGATTTCACTTCTACTTTTGACAGATTATTTTCCAGACTATCGAAATACTTGTTCCAAGCAATAACTGCACCACAGCTGCGAGCTTCTGCCGTGTGTGAGCACAGTTCAAGGACATTACGAACAGTCCTGAGGTTCAGGTCCTGCGTAAAGGTATGCAGAGGAGA
Source organism: Phocoena sinus (assembly GCF_008692025.1). Classification (NCBI taxonomy): domain Eukaryota; kingdom Metazoa; phylum Chordata; class Mammalia; order Artiodactyla; family Phocoenidae; genus Phocoena; species Phocoena sinus. Next base: position 62,663,135 of record NC_045771.1, on the reverse strand, counting down.
GGGACAGGAGGGTTTCCATGGTCAAGGGAATCTTTAATATTCTCCCTCTGTAGCTTTCACTTTGGGTCCCTCCCCCTTCTTTCAACAATTTCTGTGTTTCCTCTGGCCAAACTTTCTGCCCTGCTTCTCTAAGCTCTCAACGTCAGTGGGTTTACTGGACACAGGTGGGCAAGAATGATTGAAGATGAGAAATGGGAAGGACACTTTTTGTAGTGCGTCTGCGTTCTAGCCGGGGAAGGCACAGACTTCGGTAAAGGAGTCAGAAAGGCAGTTCTTTTGGATTGGCTGCCCGGGCTTTCACCTGTTTACCCCAAGGTGTCCTGTAGGCGAGGACACTGACGCGCAGCGCCCTCTGGCGTCCGCGGCTGCCATGGTCAGGCGATAAAGGTGCAAACACACGCAACACTGAGGGTTCTTGGATTCCAGCTGAAACCCGTTTACACACATACCCTTACATTCATATTCACACACACGTATACATACACATTCATTAGCATATACAGAGTTCACACAACTAGCAGCCCTGCAGTCACAGGCACCAGGACAACAGCTGGGAAAAGCTCTCAACTGCAAGTATGGCAACACTTTTGCTCCAAGGATTGTGGGTTCTGAAGCCCTTGGGGTTGAGACGGCACCGCTCACCCCATTCCCGTTTATTCAACCCATCATGCCGCCCCAGCGCTTCTTGTTCCTACTCGGAACACAGAGAGCCCTCAGTGCGCTCCTGCGGCCCAGAGGTAGGTTATGGGGTTCTGTGCACTGAGCACAACTTCACCAGCAGGATAAGACTGTCCCTGGCCCTCCCTGAAGTCAGAGCCGAGAAATTGTGCTCTCGGTCTTGGCTCTGCGCCGTGTCCACAGCTACCAATCCACCACCACCACAACAATAAAGTGCTTCCCTCAAAGCCCCCCACCCCGCCCACGCAAACCCCAGTTCCAACAGTGGGCAAAGTCCGGACCTCAGAAAACTTGGCTCTGGGAGGACTCGGATGGTAGCTTTGCTTAGTATTTTCTCCCTAGCGACAAGGTGTGCCACTCCCTAATAAGGGGGCTCAGCACTGGAACTGGGGTTTGGTTATCTGGTGGGAAGGAGAGATTGGGAGGAGAGAGAAGGGGAGCCTCTACATGTTTGCTGGAGCATCTCTGACCCAACTCCATCTGGACGCTTGTGGGGCTCCTAGATAGTTAAACTTGTCCTGTCTGAACCCTACAAGTCGAACAAAGTTACCTGCACTTCTTTATGTGCCGCATCTCCAAACTGGGGGTTAGGTGGGTGGATTTACTTTCAAAGTCGGGGACCTGGGCAGATTCATTGCTTTCCATTCTCCACCTCCATTTCCTTTCGTTTAAACTCTGGATGAACTAATAAGAGTTCCCTGTCTTCCACCCCTTCTCTTTGCCTTCTCTCCCTATAAAGCATCCCGTCCAGCTATCTCTTCGGTTTCTGGGTGTCTAGGGCACCCTAGACGCGGTTTAGAATCAATCGCAGGAGAGGAGGGGGTACTGGAGCAGGAAACGAGGGTGGGAGCCCCGGAAAATCCCACAGGGATGGGGAGATCAGTTTGACAAAGTTGTTCCAACACCGTCGCTAGGAACGTCGCTCTCGCTGAATTGGCGGTCTCACCCTCCTCCCGCGCGCCCCCAGTTGCCTGGCCTTGCGACCAGGGTGTGATTGCGGGGGCGCGGGACTGGCAGCGACTTACCAAGTAGACGGTGGGCTGCAAGAGGAGAAGCACGTACCAGCACGTAGCCTGCATCCTCCCGCGTCTCAAACTTCCTCGGCGGTGCGTTCGCTGAGTCTTTGTTCCTTCAAAAACATAGATCCACCTGACATCCACTTTATAGAGCAAGGAGCGCTCTCAGCAGCCTAGATACAAATGAAATTAGACATCCCATGACCACGCGGGCAAGGTTAGGCTTGGCAACCAAGCGCGGAAAGGGGGTCGTGGCGGGAGGGATGGACCAAAAAAAAAAAAAAAAAAACCCGGAGGTGGGGGAGGCAGGAAAAACTGAAAACGAGCAAATCCAGCGCCTGAAACCCGCGAGCGCGCGGTCCGCAGGCAGGCGGGCAGGACGGTTGGAGGATGAGGGGCTCCTTGCGCCCTGTGCTGCTCGGGTGCGAGTTCCCGGGAGGTGGAGCCAGGAGGTGGCGGGGCACACAGAGCCGCGTGCAGGCTGGTTCCGAGACCAAGCGTCTCTGGCAGCGAGACCTGCCCTAGCGTTTGATGGCCGGGAGGCTCGGACTAAAGGCGGTGGCTGGTTCTTCGCCAGCCCTGGCAGTGCTCACACACGTACACACCAGCAGAGAGAGGTGGAGAGAGAAAGAGAGGGAGAGCGAGCGAGAGATACTGAGCGAGGGGGGAGCGGGAAGAGGAAGGGGTAGGTAGAGCTGACCAGGATTAGGTACCGGGTATCTCCACGCGTTTGGTGCGATGGGGGTGGGGAAAGTGAATGCAATTTGCATATAGGAAAGCCGGCTTCAATTTACCCATTCGAGCTCCCTGCACACACAGAGATACCACGCGCATACACATGTACTACTTTTTTCGAGCGAAGGGGCACAGCCAGTCGCTAACTTCTAGAGTGGAAGCCTGCCCGGGTCTGTGAGGGTCACCCCTCAGGCTCACTCTGTCTCCCAACCAGTGGCCTTCCCCGCTGCCCCTTCCTGCTGCCCCACCGACCCCACCCCAAGGTGTCCCCCATATCGGGACTGTGGAGGCGGAGGGTACGTACCGCACAGGACTGGGGGCGAATCCAGCAAGCAGGGACCGCTCTGAGAAGGCTCCATGGAGGAGCTACTCGGGCCTGGCGTCTCCGGCGTCCCGAACATGCCCTCCCTGGCGCTTCATCTCCATGCTCGGGCGCGGACCGGTCCCGCTGCCTTGTCCAGCCTCGGCAGAGTCCGCGTCCCAGTGCCCGGGTCGCGCTCAGGATTGGTTCCGCGGGAGCCTAGGCTTGGCACAGTTGGATTCACGGTGCAGGAAACTTAAGAGGCAAGAGAGGGAGGGGAAGTATAGGGGGAAAGCGAGGAAGAGAGAAAGGGAGGTAGAAAGAGAGGGAGGGTGAGAAGCGAATGCGCCGGGCTACTGCACCGGACAGACCGGGACTGCCCGCGTTGGATGTGGGACGAGCGGTCCGAGGCTCGCTGATTCCCGAGGCTGCCGAAGGATGGTAGAAATGACTTAAGGGGAGGAGACTGGGCAAGTCCTCAGGACTTGAACTTGAGATATAAAACAGTGGCCTTTCGGAAGAAAACAGCCACACGGCAGGCGCAAGCAGTCCGAGTTTCAGAGGGAGGGGTGGGGTGAGCTGAGCCCCGAGGATCCTGGCGCAGCCAGCAGCTGTACCTCTACCGGCGGCCCTGAGAACCCCGAGAGCCACTCCGGAGCGGAGTCGCAGGCTCTATCCGTGGTCCTGCCCGGCCACTGGGGGACGCTCTGGAGTGCGCTGGGGTTCTCGGCGCCGGTGCCGTGGTGCTTTCTCCGTAGGTCCACCGCTCTGCTCGCCTACCTTCCTGACTCGGGCAATTACATCGGCACGTGGGCGAACGATTCCTCAGAGACCAATTAATACCCCGTGTAAATGGATCCCGCTCCTAGGCTCTCGGCGGGCTGGGCCCGCAGGGAGAAGTGGCTCCTGCGGTGTCTCTGGTGGCCGCAGTGCACCCTTCCCAAGGGTCGTGAGGAGGACTGCGACCGCCAGAGGAGTGGCGGGAAGCGTAGTGGGGCGGTGCGTAGGGCGGAAACGGGAGCCGGAGGGTGCAGGTCTCCCCAGCCCGCCTTGGGCGCCTACGCGGGGCACCGCGGACCTGTAGCTGGGAGGCCCGAGACCCGGGCGCTGCGGACCGCCAGCCATTCAGCGCGCGACAGCCGAGAGGACTGGGCGACCTTGCGCGCTCGACTCCTAGCCGTGGGCTGGGCAAGGCGGGGGTGCGGCCTGGGCGTGGAGGTGGGGTGATGGGGGATGCTTGCAGCCTTTGCCACCTCCCTCGCTCCTAAAACCTCCTCCTCGGCCAGTATCTCTCAGTCTCCACCTCTTTGCTCTGACTCTCACTGTCTCTGTTTTTCTCAATCTCTCCCTTGCTGTCTCTATCTCTCACTCTCATTTCTGTGTCCTCTGTCTTTCTTGTACTCCATACCTGTCCCTCGGCGTCTTTCTACCTCCTTCTGGGACTCTCAGGTTTTCTGACCCTCTCCGTCTCTGCATATCTGTGTCTCTATCTCACCCTCGCCATTTCCTCTCAAACCTTGTCCTTGTCTTCTCCCCTTCACCCTGTCCATCACACAACCAAGAGGCCAGCTTCACCCGTATCCGGTGAGATCCCAGGACCAGGCCCTCTCTGCCGGTGGGGAGGTCAGCATCTCCTCAATGGGTCCAGACTCAGTCCACAAGTCGGAGCAGACATTTTTCCTCCTCCTACCTCACCTGTTACCTCATTCCAGGCCAGGCACTAGCGAAGCCTGCCCTTCCCTTATGCCTGGCCTGGAATGGTGCACTCTGCGGGATGACAATTCTATATAAGTGTTGGCTTGAAATTTATCTCAGGAGCCCCAGTTAGTGACCATCAAAATAGAATCGTGATTTTTAATGAGTCCTGGGGAGTCCTTTCCTCCAGCACGGCTATTGGACACCTCAGGCTCTAGTGTTTCTGCTTAGGTCAGTCGGGGCCCAGACACAATGTACCCTCTATACAAGAGGTCTCCCCCAACCACAGGTTGAGTTCCCCAAGGGAAAGCTGGTACCCCCACTCCCCAACAGAGCAGTGACAATCAGCAGAACCACCCTTTCCTAGAGCAAATGCAGAAGGAGCCTTGCTGAGACCTTGGCCTGGAATCAGACCTCCAATTTAGATCCCCACTGTAGGACATACCTGCCAGGCGCTTCCAGGCCTACACTCTCCCTTACAAGCTAAAAATAGCTCTTTAAAGAGCAAGCTCTTCTAATCTCCAAAGTTGTAGTCTGCCTCTGTGACCTCTTGGAATTCATTGGGGCATATGCAGAGTAAAGCAGTGAAGCACATTTTCTAATTGGGACTTTGAAAATGCACTTTAGAAAAAAATACACATTTATATATAGCATAGTTGCAATGTTATCTTGGCTACCTTCACTTCCCAGGTTTTTCATGCTCTTAAAAAGTTTCAAGAAGAAAAAAAAGTACCCATATCTGAGGCTGAGGGTCAAAGTAGGGCAAAGGAAGCTTCGTCTGATTCCACCCTTTGGGATTAAGCAGACCACCCTAAGATTGATCCCCACTTGTACATTAGCTCCCAGCCCTCCACCGCTGGCATGTGGAGCTGGAGTGAATGCTGCCCACAATGCTGCCCTCTACCCACATGCCCAAGCTCAGTGCCCTCGGAGCTGAACTTGCATCTGACCTTAGTGAAAAAGGAGAAAGAATCAGGCCAGCTTTGGGATATAACAAGTTCTTTTCCTAAACCTTACTTCAAAAACATTCTCCCTCTAGGGCCCTTTAGCCTTAAAAAATTACTGCTTGTGAAACAGAAAGACAATCGAGGACCTTAAAATCTCTGTCTGAATGGGACTGATTATTGAAGAAAAGCACCACAGGCACCTAGTAATGGGAACTGGTCTGACACTTTGTTCTATTACACAGGGTGCCAAAGAGCTTTTTATGGTAATGACCTGAGACCTTCTGCCCTGACATTCAACCCTCATGGATCCTACAAGACCCTTGGCCTGGGATATGAAACAACAGTGGATTGTCATTTTTGTCTCTTTGTACGAGTCTTCATTTCCTGTAGTACTCAATCAGAAAAGGACACTAAGCCAAGTAACAATGAAAAACTTATTATTGCTTCTGCTAAACCTCTCCAATTTTAATAATGTAACATTGGTGGAGTGGGGGTAGGGGAAAGAAGGATGGCTGCTTCACCCTCCTTCTTTCCTATCATTTGCTTTAAAAAGAATTTAAAACATTAAGGGCATGATTTTCATACGTTCTTCTGTTTAAAGTAGTACGCTACTCTAAAATGCACTCTTAGAATTCATCCACCATCAGCCTTACCAGGATAGAACAAAAGTGTGATTATCCTTAAGAAGTATAGTACTCATGCCATTTTTTTCAGACTTTAGTCATGTTGAGAATCCTTTCAGAAAAATCACTCTCTAAATTTATGTGATGCAACTTAATACACATATAAATTTAGCATGAATTATAACCACAGTAAAACACAGTCCTCTGCCCTTGGCTTTTCCCCAATCTACCTGATCCAATCTGAAATGAATATTATAAGGCAATAATATATGCTTATCCCCAAGAAATATATTTTTAAAAGAACTAAAATGGGCTGACCTCAAAAAGGAAACAGTGATACTAAACAATTTTCCTGATAATTAAAGCCAGAACAAATTAAAATTAGAATTCATGTGAAATAAAATGATAATCCTGTTAACTGTAATTAACTGTTTTGGTTGATTTGTTTCAGTTCATTTGTATGATTCTCTTTCTCTGAGTGGGAGAAGGAGGACAGGAGTTAAAAGTTTGAATTATCTTGGGGCTGGGAAGAAGCAAGAAAGAGATTCATTTTGAGTTCTACAAAACTCTGCCCTAAAATGAACCTGTCTTTAAAATGCATGAATACCGGGCTTCCCTGGTGGCGCAGTGGTTGAGAGTCCGCCTGCCGATGCAGGGGACACGGGTTTGTGACCCGGGCTGGGAAGATCCCACATGCCGTGGAGCGGCTGGGCCCGTGAGCCATGGCCGCTGAGCCTGTGCGTCCGGAGCCTGTACTCCGCAACGGGAGAGGCCACAACAGTGAGAGGCCCGCATACCGCAAAAAAAAAAAAAGCATGAATACCATCATCTTTTACCCAAAATCCAAGTAAATATGTTGTTATGAAGGACCCAGCTGTGGTCTTGCTTAAGCTGCAGGCCAAATTAAATCACTTTGCACACAGTAAGTGCATTGTACCTATTTTTCCCCTAATAGTGCTAAAAACTTACAAAGCATGCATTATCTTGTCTGCCTTGACCACAGTATAACCTGGTATTTACGTGTGTTATGACCTTGGGAAAGTACCTGAAGATTCCCATGACCTCAGAACCTTCTCCTATATAATGAAAAAGTAGGCTTAGATGATGTCTAAAGTGCCTTCGCATTCTAAAATACCTTTATTTTGTTTTTGTATGATTAAATGTGAAGTCATCTCAGGTTTAAAAAATTTACTTCACAAATAACAATTTTATAATGTATTATGGTTTTCAAAAATATTAATAATTTAAAAGAATATATTCTGTTCAGCGCATTTCAAAGATTTTAAGTCAAGCGTGTTTGTAGGTTTGAGTTCAAGGCCTTTTGGGGGCATTCCTTCTCTGCCCCATCCTCATACCCTTTCTTCTAGGTCAAAGGTTGTCTCTACTGTATTAATTAAATAATTTTTCATATAAATTATTCTGCACATGTTTTTGATGTCATTGATTTATGAGACTCTACACTCAGAGTGGCATCTTTATTATACATATGAATATTTATTTAAAAGACCCAAAGCCATTTCCACTACTTTTGCAGAATTCTTGAATGTCACTCAGGACAATTAAGAACCCCCAGGCCCCTCCACACCCCAAGATATTTTGCTAGTGGAAGGAAGGAAGTATCATCTGCAAAGCGATTTGATATTTGAATGTAGTAGAACTTGGTTAATAACTATGAGGCATGTGTGCTAAATTACTTTTACAAGAATGCTTTAATAACAAGATCACTGGACTAGAGAGAAAAAATAGCCAACAAGCTCTGGAATTTAAAAATAAATAAATTTAAAGGGAATCAAAAAGCTTTATGTAGAAGGTATTTTCTTTTTCTAGAGGTAATTTATATGCTCAGTCTTTGTAACCATATTTCATTTATTCTGCTAGGCTGAGGACAGAAGTTTCTCAAAGGTAGGGTAGTTTTAATTATACTCACAGACTTTAAAAAGATAATGAACACAAGAGAAATTGAAGAAAATCAGCATTAAAAACGCAGTTGAGGGACTTCCCTGGTGGCGTAGTGGTTAAGAATCGCCTGCCAATGCAGGGGACACGGGTTCTAGCCCTGGTCTGGGAAGATCCCACATGCCGCGGAGCAACTAAGCCTGTGCGCCACAACTATGGAGGCTACATTCTAGAGCCCGTGAGTCACAACTACTGAGCCCGTGTGCCACAACTACCAAAGCTCACGCGCCTAGAGACCATGCAACACAACAAAGAGTAGTCCCCACTTGCCACAACTAGAGAAAGACCGAGCGCAGCAACGAAGACACAACGCAGCCAAAAATAAATAAATAAATAAATAGCTAAATTTAAAAGGCAGTTGAATGTAAAAGATGGGAAGATTGGGGTCATTGCCCAAAAATCATAATTAAAAAATTTTAAAAATACTGTGACTGGGCTTCCCTGGTGGTGCAGTGGTTGAGAGTCCAACTGCTGATGCAGGGGACACGGGTTCGTGCCCCGGTCCGGGAAGATCCCACATGCCGCGGAGCGGCTGGGCCCGTGAGCCATGGCCGCAGAGCCTGCGTGTCCGGAGCCTGTGCTCCGCAACGGGAGAGGCCACAACAGTGAGAGGCCCGCGTACCGCAAAAAAAAAAAAATACTGTGACTAAGCAAACCTTCGCATTATAATCTAATTACAGAGACTCTTCATGGTGGTCCCTCCAAGGATTATTAATTGACAGTTCTCTAAAGCAGAATCATTAAAGATAAAAAACTTGGTAACCAGTGTTCTCTTAACAAAGTGAAATACATTATATGCTTTCAGCCAGGAAGAATACCAGGACTCTGAACCACGTTGAAATGCAAGAAATCATGAGGAAAAACTGCAATCTCTGTGATTACCTGAAAATCAGAAGCAAGTCTGAACATGCATATTTCATCTCCATAATCTAAAGTATGTGGATATTTTGAAACATACATGTTTTTTCAGCTTTTATTCTGATTTGGCAATATAAAGACAGAACTTCAAAACAAGGTGATTTATACAGGCAGGGAACAAATGGCTCCTTCAGCCCTAAGATCCTAATGATAAGAATGTCTTGGATTAGACATCTTTTAAATAAACGATATCACAGGGAGGCAACAACCCTCTCAATTTCCCTTTTTAACATCAAATTAATGAAAACAACTACACCAGAATTTCACCATAATTAACTTCAAGGTTATGCCATAAAAATCACAAAATATTACATTTTTCTGCTTCCTCTGGCTCTAATAATAAAATGCTTTTGATAAAATTCAAAGCAAAATGGTCTAACATCAAATTTTGTATTAAACTGGTAGTAATTTCTCCGAGCTCCATAGATTTCAATAGGATAATAATGCCTACCATTTACTGAGCATCAGGGACCATACCCTGGGTTCTATTTACGTTATCCACTGTTTCCCTAGTGATTCTGTGAGCGTCAATCAGCAATTTAGTTTTAAAAGTAAACCTCTCAGGTTAGATAATATCTCCTTCTTCACATTGGTTCTCCATGGAAGCCAACTTAAAACAAATCTCAGCGTCACTGGACCATTCATTCCTACCCCCTCCATCTCGTAAGTCTCTTCTCTAGTCAGTAACACCATCCTCTCTCCAAATTTTTCAACTAACCCTCTAACCATTCCTTCTCAGATTATCTACAGGCTGCTCATCTTCATATATTAAACACTCGCGCTTCTCAGGGCTCCATCAGTAACTCTCTTTGTCTCTTTTCACTCTGATTAGACAATTCTGCCTATTTCACAGTTTTATTTATTACTTAACACCCAATGACCAACAGGTTCATAAGTCCAGCTCTGACATTTTTCTTGACCCAACTATTCAATTGTCTATATGTCCTAGAGATAGATGTCCTAGAGATACTTAGAATTAGCATGCCTAAAGCTGAACACATTATATCACTATGTTACATGCATATCCTGTTAGTTGGTGTGACAGATTCCTGGAGTTCTCTACTTATGATATGATTAAGTGACCCTTTGTCAAGTGACCTCTCATTGAAATGGAGGAATATACCTCCCCGTATATGCAAATTTTCCTCTTTTTCTCTTCCTTTTTTCTTTCTTTCTTTCTTTCTTTTCTTCCTTTCTTTCTCTCCTTACTTCCTAGGAAATCCTTCTTTAGGATTCCTTTTAATCCTAATCAGAGCCTTCAAGAGGTATAGCATGTTCCTACCTGATCCTCTAGTCAGCAGAAGAATAGCAGACACCAGGTAAAAGCTGCATCCTTCAGCATGGGTCCTGAAATGAAAAAACACATGAAGCAGACCAGAACCTGACCTGTGATCTGGATCACAGCCACCATAGCTGACTTGTAGCTCCACAGATCCAAAAGTAAGAAATAAATATTTGTTGTTTAATCATCAATATTTGGGGATTATTTGTTTTACAGCATTATCATGGTCAAAGCTGATTAATTGGTGACACCACTACTTCACTGAAAACCTAAGAATTAGATGTCTTTATGCCATCTTTTTGTTTCCTACACATCAAAAATAAAATACCAGCACTCTCAGTTTTTTACCTAATTATCTCTCATATCTCTCCTCCCTCCTCTGTTTCTGCTCCTGCTACTGACTCAGGTTCATATCATCAGTCATCTGGTCTATGTCAAAGGCCTTCTAGTCTCAGCCTTTTGAGTTTCTACCTCCATACAGATGCCCTCTTCCGTGCCACCATAAAGCTACAACAAAAATGTGTGCACATCACACATTTGTTTAAATCTTTTCACAACTTCCCCCTGCTTACAGAATCAAGTCAAACTCCTTAGCTCAGCACAGAAGACTGCTTTTGAGCAGGCCTCTGTCCACTCATCCATCTTCATATCCTGCCCCCTGGCCCCTGCTTGACTGTTTCACATTCATCAATTACAGGATCCTTAGAACTTCTAAATACACAACTGTATGTCTCAACCTGTGGCCTCCGCACCTTCTTTCCTTTGCTTTGAATTCTCTCAATTCAACCTCTATATGAACTCTTAATCTTCCTATATACCTCTGTTCAGAGATAACCCTTCATCCTCTCCACTTTTCTCAGAGATCTGTGCACCTAAACATATTATTAATCATTTACTCCATGCTGCTTAAATCTTCTCTACTGGACTGTGTCATTCAGTTTTGCACCCCTTGCCTACCTTGAACTGGATTGAGCTGAACTTTCAGCCACACTTGGAAAGCACAGTGTCCAGAAAATAGCCTAGTGTACCTCTTACAAGACAGCACATCAGAGGCTCTGGAATAGCAAGTCTTCATCTATGAAGTGCTCAAATATGCACAACTGGAAAAAGTTTCAGGCAAATCTCAGCCTAGTGAAATGAGTGAAAGGAATAGGACCAGAGTGGGAGGCTTAGGACTGAAGACAGAAGCTCCCTCGCCCTAAACGCCCTCTAACATTCTTCTCAGAATCAGGGGCTGATGAGAAATTTAGTCTGAATGGATTACTCTATGACTGACTCATTAACCCTTCTCATTTCCAGGGCCAAGCATGACATGGAACCCCAAAATCCCCAGATGTCCCTAAATTCTAGTTTCATTCTGCATTAATACACCATAAATTCTGTATCACATTTCAGTACTATCAGACCCTGCCTTAACCCCTCCACCTTCAGCACCAGATAAAAGAGAGAAGGGGAGCTAGAGAGAGGGGAGTTCAAGAAAGGAAAATGAACACCTTATCATAACTACCACCAGCCTTGGATCTGGTAAATGGGATTAACTAGACCCATAGGAAAATAGGACTCTAGACTTGATGGCTCTGAGCTTCTGAATGAATCTGGCAGAAAGGAGAACTGTGAAGCCCGCAGTCAAGAAAATACACTAGCACTTTTTCCCATCACAGTTAAATTCCTGACATCGTAGTCACCTGCGGCTCCTGCTTCATGATCTTTGAGGTCTCACTGAGCTCCCCTGAATCATATTTCCATCCCTGCACTGATAGGGCTCTAAGGTAACCTGTAGCCTACATTTAACTGAATTCAATAGCCTTTCTCAATTTTTACATCATCAATTCTCCATAAAACCATCCTTATCAGGTTTCTTTTCAGCCTCTCTGAGCGTTCCTTTTTGTCTCCTATGCTGGTTCCTCTGAGTAACTCTCCCCAAACTGTCAGTTTTCTAGTTTCAAGCCACCCCTTTGAACCTAAACTACAGCCTAACATCTTCAGCAACCAGAGGTTATCGTCATTCAAATGTCCTACAGTTGTCTGACACTAAACATACAAGAGTAAACTCACTAATACTCCCAACACGCCCCCAGCACACACACAAAGTCCTATTCACAGTTACCCTAATTTCATTAGTGACACCTAAATTTTCTTTCCACACAGCCTTTAAATCTCAGAATTAGCTCTCACTGTTTTAGTATGTGTCTCGTAGATCAGTCATGTACATCATCTCATCACGTCTTCCTTCAGAATATCTTTCACCCACCTCCTTACGACCAATTCTAGATGAAGTCTTCATCATCTCATGTCTGGACAGCCGCCTTCTGAAATGTTTTCCCTGGCTATAGTCTTTCCCAAGTCCCATTAATCTCACTACTGTGAGCACCATAATAGTAGGGACTATGTCTTATTCACCTTTGTACTCCCAGCACCTAATATGGTGCCAAACACATAATAGATGCTTAATAAATATTTGCCTGATGCATGGATTAAATTCCTTATACACCTCCAGATTATTTCTTGTTATTTTTTTTAAAGCTTTTCTTTTTTTAGTTAAATTTATTTATTTATTTATTTTTAAATTTTTTTTTGGCTGCGTTGGGTCTGCATTGCTGTGCGGGCTTCTCATTGCAGTGGCTTCTCTTGCTGCAGAGCACGGGCTCTAGGCCAGTAGGCTTTAGTAGTTATGGCACACTGGCTTAGTTGCTCTGTGGCATGTGGGATCTTCACAGACCAGGGATCGAACCTGTGTCCCCTGCATTGGCAGGTGGATTCTTAACCATTGTGCTACCAGGGAAGTCCCTGGATTATTTCTTAAATAACACATTTGCCCTTTTATTCCATTGCACACCAAAAATAAATAAATAAATAAAACTTCTTTTATTTTCCCATATATAGAGAAGGCTATTTTATGTGTTCACTTATTTTTTCCAATAAACCATTTCTTCAAGAGAATCTTCACTCAGACACATGGTAAGTAAAACAGAAACTCAAAGCCTCTCTGGTTGAGTCTGGTGGAGAATGCTTAGATCCGCATCTATAAACTCTCCATTCCACCTCCTCTCCTTTGTTCCATCCCCAAGCAATCCTAGATAACTGTCCAGGATACTCTAAGACAGTAGTTTCCAAACCTTAGTTTGCTTAATTTTCACCTGGACGAGGTTATTAAAATGTGCCTTACCAGCCCCACTTTCAATTACAATTTATTGGTCTGGGCTTTGACCCTGAAAAGGATGCATTTTAACAGCATCCAGGTGATCCTAACAAACACTGTCAGAAGAATACACTTTGAGAAACCTTACTCTAGAAGCAGATGGATTGGAATTTTAAAACTATCTCACAGGATGACATCTGAACCTCTCGTGGTAGCAATTAAGGACTGTCAAAGCCTCATGAAAAGATGACAATTGAGTAAAGATTGAAGGAGGTGAAGGAGTAAGCCATGAAAATATTTGGAGTAAGAGCTTTCCGGGCATAAGGAATGGCAAGCGAAAAAAGCTGAGAAAGAAGTACAACTTCACATATTAGAGGAACAGCAAGAATGCCAATGTGTCTGGGGAAGAGTAAGCCAGGAAAAGATGGCAAAGAGATGAGGTCAGAGGTGACAAATTTGAGTAGCATCTGTAGGGCATTGGAAGGATTTGGCTTCATAAGTCCTTACAGAACACTCTTACATTGAGCAAAGAAGTGACACATCTGACACTTTAATGAGATTATTCTAGATACCATGTCAAAAACACCTTTAAGGGGAGAAAGAGGGGAATCAGGAAGAACAGTTAGGGACCATTGCAATGATCCAAGCAAGAGGCAATGATGACTCGGTGACATGGGTTGTGGTAGAATTGGTAAGAAAAGAACCAATTCTGAATATATTTTGAAGGGAAAGTTGACATAATTTGCTGATGGATTGAATGTGGAATATGAGACACACTGTTGTCTCCAGGGTTTTGCCCTGAGTACCCTGATTAATATGAAGAAGACTGTGAGAGAAGAAAGTAAGGCAGAGGGAGAAGAAAAATTGACAGCTGAGTTTCAGACATGTTAACATGTTAAGTTTGAGATGTATATTAGACATCCATGTGGATGTATTGAGTATTATGAGTCAAGAATTCAGGGGAGGGACTTCCCTGGTGCTCCAGTGGTAAAGAATCCGCCTTCCAGTGCAGGGGATGCCGGTTCAATCCCTGGTCGGGAAGCTAAGATCCCACACGCCGCAGGGCAACTAAGCCCATGTGCCACAACTACTGGGCTCGTGCGCCTCAACGAGAGAGTCCACGTGCTGCAAACTACAGAGCCCATGCGCCCCGGGGTCCACACGTCACAACCAGAAAGAGAAAAACCCGCCTGCCACAACTAGAGAGAAGCCCAAGCGCCACAATGAAGAGCCCATACTGCGACAAAAGATCCTGCATGCCTCAATGAAGACCCTGCATGCCACAACCAAGACCCAATGCAGCCAAAACAATAAAGAAAATAAATTAAAAAAAAAAAGAATTCGGGGTAAAGTTTTGGGCTGAAAATATAAATTTAGATATTATTTATATAGAAGGTATTTACAGACATGAGCTCATCAAGGGACTCAGTGCAGATGAAGACGAAGAGTCCTTGAGCACTTCATTGTCAAGAGGTCAGGTGGGGGGTGGGTCCAGGGAAGCGGACTTAGAGGGAGTACTCAGTGATGTAGGAGGAAGCCAAGAGAGAGAAGTAGGCAACTCAATCAAATGCTTTGATAAGTCAAGTAAGATTGGAAACGACCACTGAATTTAGAAATATGGAAATCTTTGGTGACCTTGGCAAGAGCAGTTTCAGTGGGTGGATGAGGGGGAAGGTGAGTGGAGTAGATTCAACGAAGAAATGTAAAGAGAGAGAGTGTACACAGAGAGTATAGACCACTCTTGCAAGATGTTCTTCACCCCTCTTAACTTCCTTCTCCCTGAGTCTCTGTACCAACTAGTACCAGTCTGCTCATTTCGGCATTTTATCATATCTCACCCTCAGTGATACTTAACTCCTCATTATGTTTATACCTTCTTTCTAACTAATTTGGAAGCTCTTAGTGGAGAGGATCAATAACTCCTTCTACATCTGCAACAACCCCACCCCCACCCCCGCTCAGAGCTTTGCACAATTCTGTGCCTACAGTGAGTATTCGAAAATATATGATGAACTACATAAATATTTCTCTAATGGCATTCTCTGCCCCCTTTTCTAACTCTTCTGCCTGATTATAATTTTAAGCAGAGTGTAGGTCAAATTTCTGATCCTCATTTTGACCTTTAGGGACCTTCATGAAATGGTTCTACCCAAAATGTATCTTTTAGCATTTTCTTATATAGCCCTCTGTTTCAGTCAGGATAATTTATAGACCATATCCTGAAAAGAGGAATTTTTTTTTTTTTTTTGCAGTACGCGGGCCTCTCCCGTTGCAGAGCACAGGCTCCGGACACGCAGGCTCAGCGTCCATGGCTCACGGGCCCAGCCGCTCAGCGGCATGTGGGATCTTCCCGGACCGGGGCACGAACCCACTTCCCCTGCATCGGCAGGCAGACTCTCAACCACTGCGCCACCAGGGAAGCCCAAGAGGAATTATTTTTACATGCCATTTTAACTATAATATTACCCTTGTCTGGAAATTCCTGCTCCATCCCAAGGGTTTTTCTCCACTCTGAAACTAACCAAGAAAGAACGCTAACTAATTTTTTCTTTTGGTGCTCTTTGCTTTAACATATAGTTACTCCAGATTTTAGGCTTATCATCTGTAACTCAACATCGTGATGTATCTTGCACTATCTACTGGACTGAAAAATTCTATTTTTATATACCTTCCACTTAAACATCTTAGACAAAGCTTAGCATTGTTTATTCTACCGATCAAATGGCACTTTCAGGATCAATGAAAAATCAAGTGAGAAAATAGAGCCACACATGAAGACACTTAATGAAGGATCAATATATGTTAGAATGAGTAAATAAACAATGGATGGATGGATGGATGAAAAGGGCTTTACACTGAACAATTATTTCATACATCATACATTATCTTCTTTAATCCTCTCAAGAGCCATAGGATGTTGGTAGTACATATTTTATAAGACTATGATGCAATATTCTTAAAGAGGTTGACCTGCCCAAGGTTATTCCAAGACATGGAACCTAAATCTCCAACTTTAGAATCCAGTCCTTTCCTCTTTCCACCATAGTTGCTCCCTGAATAAAAATATAAAACTACCTGATACCTAATTCAAATTTGTTTTCCAAGCCTTTTCACTTAGAATTGAAAATGTTTTGCTAAATGTTTTTCAATGAAATTATAATTCTTTAATTCTATTTTTTCCTCTTTAATAACATATGAACCAGTAGTCTTACAATTGGTTTGATAATTTAACTTAACAAAATATCAACAAAACAGTTCTTTGACAACTTCCTGCTTTTGATCCTTTCCACCTTGAAAGCTTATCAAACTACTACTGGCTCAAACAGTAATGATTTACAAGTCTGAGTTTCTGAAAATCAGGATTAAAATGTTCTCTGGGAATACATTTCCTCTTTGGAGTGGACTTCTTTTTGCCACCAGAACTTCCTCTCAGATTTCTGATCTTAAGAGAAAAATCAAAGAATAGTTTAGGGACTTCTCTGGTGGCGCAGTGGTTAAGAATCCACCTGTCAATGCAGGGGACACCGGTTCAAGCCCTGGTCCAGGAAAGTCCCACATGCTGTGGAGCAACTAAACCCATGCACCACAACTACTGAGCTGCGCTCTAGAGCCCGAGAGCCATGACTACTGAAACTCGCGCGCCTAGAGCCCGTGCTCCGCAACAAGAGAAGCCACTGTGATGAGAAGCCCGCACACGGCAACGAAGAGTAGTCCCCGCTTGCCGCAACTAGAGAAAGCCTGCGCGCAGCATTGAAGACCCAATGGAACCAAAAATAAAATACACTTAGTAAAAAAAAAAAGTTTATTAAGCAAGAGATTTCTGAGCCTAATATGAACTGCACACCTGAAATATAGTTCTTAAATGTTCCTTTTACTTCCCCAGTATGGAAACTCTTGCGAATTTTGAAAGCTTTCTTAATCCTCTTTAGGTCATTGGGGCTCCATTAGAGATCTGAATGAGTAATGACTAACAACTATCCCAACATTATTGAATCCTTCAAGGTTAGCAACAAAAGTCTGGCAATCTTATTTGCCTTACTTTTGGTCATGGGAGCTAAGAAAAAAAAAAAAAAAACTAAGAAGGAAAATTTATATGGCCACATACGATGCTATGAAAGAAATACATTCTCTAATGAGATGGACCAACTGCTTACGGCAGTCAAGTTCACTCAGCATCCCAAGTGCCTGCCCAAGAGACCCTCAATCTGTAGCTTATATCCTAAAATCATCATCTGTCCCAAAACTTGAAGTTACATTGAGATCTTCTAAGGAGTTGTATATAAAACCAAAGTGCTAATTTTTAATTTTTAAAATTATCTTTGATAAAGAAATATAACATTGGAATAATTTAACTTAAACTTTACTGTATATTAGTAATTATTTTTCTCATTTTATATCATGGTAAATTGTGGATCTGCAATGTAGAAATATTGGATTTTAGCTTCTACAATTCAAAATAAGATGAACTATATTAGATATGTGTTAATTTTGTGAAACTGATATTCTATTTGACTATACTAAGGTATTATTTTATCTTTAGACTATGTATCTTTATATTTTAAACCTCAAGTTTACTATTTCTACCTTGTATCTTAGGTTTCAGAATTAATTAATGAGAGAGAACCTTTCCAAGTATTGCAGAAGAATTCGACAAATAAGCTGATTGAAAAACTAGGTATATGCTTTCTTTTATCATTTTCAAAAAGAGAATAGAAATGTAATGATGATTAACCCTGTGTACTATTTTCTCTTTTGCCAAATCTTAACTGACTTCCAGAAAGTGGATATCTTCCGATGAAAATGGACAAAAACAACCCTCAATGAAATGATTATGAAATGGATTTTCCTGTTGAAGAGTCAAGATGAAACACGAAGATCAGCTTATGCAGCAGACATTTTTCATTCTTTTTTACAACATGAGCAAGTGGAGGATGAAGGAACAGCCTTCACCTTTCATCATATGCTCTGCTATGCTCCAAGATTTACCGTGACCCTTTAAATTAAAAAAAAAAAAAAAGCTGCACAAAATAAGGAAAGGAAACTGTCAGTCATTGGAAAGATGACTATCAAGTAGTATTTTCATGTGGATGGTTTACAGTGAGTTGATGACTGTTAAGCAAACTAAGACCATGACTTTAAGGATCAACAAAATTTGGAAATGGGAGCATCCAAACAAAGGAATGCTGTTTCTATGGTGTAGTTTGTTTTGAAAAGTTAATGCCCAGTGAGCACTGCATAAACTCTATTTCACTCATGACAAAACTGAACTTGGATTCTTAGCGAGCTAAGCCATAGAGGAGAAAGAAAGCTGATCATTTGCATCAGTCTTTAATGTAAAATTTCACACTCCTCTTGGTTCTGACAATGGTGTGATTTGCAAAGGGCTCTAATTGTGGTCAATTATTACAGTCCTCTAGCGCCACCTAGTGTTTTCCACATATTGCTGTAGCGCGGTTCGCTTATTAAACCAAACTAAAATTTCTTACAAAGGAATCCTCACACCCCAAATAAAAGGAAACAGGAAGACTTCATAGCTTGATTTTGAAATCTTATAGTCAAGGTATTTTCATTCTTTTATTTTAGTACTTTAAAATTGCTGAAGGGCTCTTGTCATTTTTGTTGAATTCAAAGTCTTTTACACCTTTGGGGTTCATTCCCATTGATAAACGCCTAGCCTAATCACCATTGCTTCCTAGCAAACCAATGCAGTTATAAGATTGACCTTGTTTTTGATAAAGGTAAGCCACTTAATAATTGATTCATTTTAGCGTTTCAGAGTGGAAGATCTACACATATAAGTGCTGCGTTTACAGAAAAAGCCAACGAAACTTGAAGAAAAGGGTGACCGTTGAATACCCAATTTTCATGAAATGAATTTTTAAAAATTGGTTGAGAACACTCTCAGGTTCTTGTTATTATAAATAATGGTGTCTACATGTGCCTTGAGAAAATATCCTATTATTCTTGTTCTGGTTTTCTCTTTCTCAAATCTCTTTATCAAAGTAATCCAACAACCAGAAAAACGTCCTTGCTTCTAGATAAGAAATGCTAGGATTGAGTCAGATAAAAAGTATTGTCTAAGGAAATAGAATTGCAGTCTGGATCTTTCAAATCCAGATGCACACCAGGCTAATAAACTAGCTTAGTCAGCACATGGAAAAGCCAACATTTCTGTGCAACTCTGGTCAGATAACAAAGGAGGAAGGAGAAAGCTCATCATTTCGGCCTGAATGGCCTTTTTTTCCCATTTTCAGTCAAGTCCATGAATGGAGAAGAAGTTCCCCGTAAAACTGCTTTAATTTCTTCATTTACAAAATATAAATGGGAGCAGATATGACAAAGGCATTTGATGCTCAAGGAGAGATGGGATATCACCTTGTACTCAGCTTTTAAATAAGTATTTCAAAAGGGACATTTATTTTGTACCAAAGAAAATTTATAATGTTTTATAAAATTAATACCTTTATGTTTTGAAAAAGGATGAATAAATATATCATTTTGTGTCAGTACAATAGGAGATACATCCAGGCTAACTTAAAAGATGCCATAAGGTTCACATGTGCCCACATATCTCCCCACTCACTCAGTGAAGTGCTATCTTCCCTTCTTGCTGAACCTCGAATTCTCACTTTATAGCCAGTGCTCTGATTTAGATCACCCCAAAGCAATCAGTTCTCAATATTAAATCCTAGAGGCAGAGGTAGTGAACACCCTAAAAATGTATGCAAAATATTGTGTGTGTGTATATATGTCCATTTTTTTCTAGAAACTGTGCTTCAGAGCTTTAATTATGTTCATGAGTGTCCTTACTTTGACTCAGAAGAGCTAATGAGCACTGCCCACAGTTTTTATCTAGCCCCTCAATTATCTTATTATTAGGGATTCGTCTACTAGAGTCACACCACTTTCCTGACAGGACACAGAGAATCCACGAGGAAGTTAGATTTTTTGCAGGTAAATGCTGCCTTACATGACCCAGGACTAAAGTATCAGGTTCTGTGATTATAAGAATCTATGCTTGACGGAGCCTGGGCTCTGGGGTAAAGTAGATCTGGGGCCACAGTCCTGCTTTGTCCCTCACTCTGTGTGACTGTGGTCTGAGCCACCATTATCTGCTGCCTGCATCCATGTGGTCGCCTACTGACTGCTTCTGCTCCTGCCCTTCCTCAGTCTGTCCTCAGCGCAGCAGCCAGAGCAATAGGTTACATTGTGGTCCCATCATCTAGCCCCTCTGCCCCAATCTTCTCTTGCCTACCACATCTGCCAGCAGGGGAGCCGGAGAAGTTATATGGCCCCACTGCATGCAGGCCCTGTACCATCTCCACTTCCATTCTCATCTCCTACCACCCTCCTCCTCCCTTGGGTTCTCTTCTCCAGCCGCTGTTCCTCAAGCCTAGGAACACTCTCTCCCACGTCAGGGTCTTTGCAGTTCCCTCTGGCCGAACGTCCCTCTCCTACATACCCTCTCTGTCTACTCCCTCAGTGCCCCTGGGTCTTTACTCCCATGTCACCATTTCCAAGAATTTCTCTCTCATCCTAAATTCCATCACACACACACACACACACCCACACACACACACCACTGTTGCACTTGCCGTCTCCCTTTCCCTGCTTTATTGTTCTCCACTGCATCCATCACATCTGACATATAATTCCTTAGTTTATTTTTTTCTCTCTCCTTTGATGCCTAAGCACCATCCCCCATACTCTCAATCTCCTTAGAATATGGGTGAGCAAACTTTTTCTATAAAAGCCCAGATAGTAAATATTACTGGCTTTGGGGGTCATGTGGGTCTCTGTCACAACTTCTCAACTCTGCTATGATAGGGGAAAGGAGCCATTGGCAATATGTTAACAGGCCATGCTGCAAAAAAACTTTATTCACAAAAACAGATGGCAGGTGCTGGATTTGGCCCATGGTTGCTCTAAAATAATAAACTCCATTAGGCAGAGACTTAATCTGCTTTATTCACTGTTTTATCCCCATCACTTTGAAGAGGGCCTGGTACAAAGTAGTTCCTCAATAAATTCATTTGTAGATGAATTAATGTCCTTAACCAAGGTACCAGTTTCTCATCAGTAACATGAGGTAACAATACCAGCTTTGTGGATTATCAAAAATAAACAGTTTGTGTAAGTATGTCACACAACTAGCAGACTAGTTACATAGTAGTGGTTAAAATTATTCTGAACTCCATACCCCAAGAAGAATATGAAAAAACTAGAAGACAACCAGGATTTAGAGGAAAACCAAAACTGTATATTTGAGAAAATATTGAAGGGAGAGAGGGCATTTTGTCTGGAGCAAATTTAGAGGAAGCATGGTCATTGCCTTCCTAAATTTGAAGATTATTTTGAGCAAGAGAGATTCTCTATATACTCTGTGGCACCAAAACAGGCAGAACTAGGATCACTGGGTAAATTCTGTGTGGAAATGGAAGTCTGCTTATTGAAGGCATGCACTTTCTAATCACCCCTGGAGGGCAGAAGCTACATTCATTTTCTTTACTGATGTACCTTAATGCTCTAGCAGGAGGTCTTAAGGTGCACAACCAGTCCTAATTGAATGGATGACTGGGAATGAAGAGTGAATAATCTAATCTTCAGAGCTGACCAAAGCTGGAACAGGCTCCCTCAATTTGTGGCTTGGAAGGTTCAAGAAGGAACTTTTCAATCACTTGCTAGGGTACAGCAAAGGTGACAACTATGGTACCTTTGCCACAACTAAAGAACTAACATCAGTGCATTACTATGAACTACACACACTTTGTTCAAATTTCACTGGCTTTTCCACTAGTGTCCTTTTTCTGTTCCTCGATCCCATAAAATATACTAGATAACATTTAGTTGTCGTGTCTCCATAGGCGCCTCTTGACTGTAACAGTTTCTCAGACTTCCCTTGTTTTTAATGACCTTGACGATTTTGAGGTATATTGAAAATTGTCCTTCTATTTGAATTTGTTTATTTTCTTCATGATTAGACTGGGGTTACAGGTTTGGGAGATAGAGAACACAAAAGTAGTGTCATTTTGAATCACATTATACTAAGGGTACATTTATTAACATGACTTATGACTGTTGATGTGAACATTGATCACTTGCCGGAAGCAGTGTTGGTCAGATTTCTCCACTGTAAAGTTACTCTTTTTCCCCCTTTCCATAATCTACTTTTTGAAAGCAAGTTACTATAGAGCTCACACTGGGTGGGTGGAAGGCACTGAGCTCCACCTCCTGGAGGAAGTCTTTTGTTTGTTTGTTTTAACTTCTTTATTGGAGTATAACTGCTTTACAATGGTGTGTCAGTTTCTACTTATCTACATAAATTACCTGGAGTTCTGTAAGGAAGATTTGTCTTTTCTCCCAATTTGTTTACTTGTTTATCAATCATTTATATTTGAGTATGGACTCAAAAATATTCATTTTATTGCTCACATCCTTCCAGCTTTGGCCACTGGCCACTCTTTTAGGTTGCCTCCAGTGTCTCTTAGACATGCTCCTATCTTTTTGTTTTTTGAGCGTTTCTTAACTTCTGGCAGTACAAGACACCCCAGGCTCATCTTGTGTTTTCCCTGCCCCAACCCTAGAATCAGCCATTTTTCCAGGGAGCCCTAGTTCCTTTTATTAGAAAATAGTATTAGAAACCAAGATCTATGCTCTGAGTATGCTTGTTGCTGCTGGGGTGTCACTGCTTCTAGGCCCTCTCAGCAGACAGAGCTAGAAAAATACATGTATGTATACTCACCTATGTAATATGGGTTATAAAACTCTATAATTATTTCTGCATCTATCCATCTTTATATTAAGTTGAACACAGTTTCATAATGATGATTCTGTTTTTAATCCAGTATCTCGTGGTACATCTACCCCCTCTTGCCCCCTCCTTGCTTATCTGTAACCTCTCTCTCCAACTTGGAGAAATCTGGCTCCCATCACCCACCATCCATTTTTTCATTTGTTCAAAACTCCAGTATACATGCATAGCAGTTTCTGAACTGTTAACCCAGTTATGCATTTTTATATTAGGCACTTTACATATATGTTATTACATCTTGTCTTCATGACAACACATTATATAGATAAGGAGCCTGAAATTAGAGCTTTTAAATTACTTGCCCAAGGTCACACGTCCACCAAGTCTGGAGCTGGAATCTGAACCCAAGTCTGCTTGTTTAGAAAGCCAATGATCTTGCTGTTTTACATATTGTTTTGCAATATTATTTTTAAAAAGAGGAAACTAATTTGTAACACACAGTTTGAAAATAAACAAATATATTGAGCTTTTGTTATAAAAGATATTCAGGTTTATTATAAAAATCTGAAAAAAGTTATTTACACAGTTATACTATATGTACAATTTGGTACACTGCTTTTTCTTAAATAACATATGTGCATTTCTACACCTAATGAATACTCTGTAAATACAATTTCTTTTTCATTGTGCAATTACACTATTTTATTTAGTATTTTTAAATTAGGTGTTATTTGCTTCATTGTTAAAGGTACATGCTTGGAGAAAACAAAAAAGATAATAATGAGTATTTTGGCCAAGTTTACCCACAGTAGCCTGACTCAATCAACCAGTCAGTTGAATGTGTAAAGATAATTTTTAATGACTACTTAATGTTCCATCTAATCAGTAGACCATAATGAGCTCAACCATGTCTCTGTTGTTGGAACGTAGATAGTTCCACATTCTTCACCAACATAAAAAGTGCTGAAACTCATTTTATTCTCCAAGAGATAGCATTACTGGACCAAGGTGTTTGAGGTTTTCAACACACTTTGCCAAATTGCTATCACAGGAAATTGTACTAATTTAATTCTCCCCAAATTATCAGAGTGGTTGTTTCACTGACAAATTTTAATATGATTGTTTAAGAGCAATCTCTATGCTACTAACGGCCATTAGAATTGAGTCTTGCTTCTATCATGATCAACTACAATCTAACTTACTCAACCTCCTACCTCCAGGTATTAAGTGATTCTAACAAGAGTTAAGCTCTCTGTATAGGATTCTGTTTAAACAGTGAAAATGTGCATGTGTCACTTGAAATGTGAAATACTGTTCTTATTACTAAATCTTCTGATATTTATTAATACCTCTGTCCCTAAGGCTTAATCTTGATTTATTTCTGACCCTAAGGCTTAATCTTGATTTCTTACCACCCCTTAATTAAGAACTCTTGGTAACATCAGTTAACTAAATCAAATACTGTGTATATCTATAGTTGCTGGGCTATCATGCTCTGACTGTGGCCCTAAGCTTATTATGAGGAGATTCAGAATCTATGCGCAAACCAAGAGTTACTTATAGATTGAATAAATAGTATGTATCCTATGAAGACAGACCACTATTTTTCCAATGTATGTATAGATTGTTGTGCAAAACAAATTTATTTCAAAGCATTGTTGAATTCATAACAGCTTTTGTCATCAAATGTTTTCTCAGCAGATCCTAAAAACACAACTGCTCTTATGGGGATTTTAGAGATTGGAAGACATTAAAAATGTTTCTTCATATTCAAAAATGTTGGAAACCATTTAAGTGGGTGTCAGAGCACATGTGTACATTTGGTGGAGATAGGAAAGGCAGGTACTTACTGAATGCCATTCAAATGGTCCTTCTTTAGCTTATGTTCTAAGTTGGGTACAAATTTAAGTATTCCTTTCTGAGAAGCTCAAGTACTGTCTTCTTTCAATGAGGAATGTTGCAATAGTCTAAAAAAAGAATGACAACAGCACCACATTCAGAGCCAAAATTTTCCTTAAGCCCAAAGTATCTGGTGTGAATGCAAGCACAGCCCAAATCTTCCCTCAGTCACTGCACTTGTGTACTCAGTCTTGGCCACTGATCTCAGACATTTTCCACAACTTAGATCAGGGGCTGTGTGGTCGGTGAAGTGTCAAGAAGAATTACAGGGAAACTGAGCTATCATCAGTTCATGGGGTGTTTTTCTGGGATTCCTTTGTTACTATTTATTTTTTATTTTTTATCTTTGACTGAGTTGGGTCTTTGTTGCTGCACGTGGGCTTTCTCTGGTTGCGGCGAGCAGGGGCTACTCTTCGTTGAGGTGCGCGGGCTTCTCACTGGTGGCTTCTCTTGTTGTGGAGCACGGGCTCTAGGCGTGCGGGCTTCAGTAGTTGTGGCATGTGGGGTCAGTCGTTGTGGCTCATGGGCTCTAGAGCGCAGGCTCAGTAGTTGTGGCTCACGGGCTTAGTTACTCCGCAGCATGTGGGATCTTCCCGGACCAGGGCTCAAACCCATGTCCCCTGCATTAGCAGGAGGATTCTTAACCACTGTGCTACCAGGGGAGCCTGTTACCATTTAAATATCCTAAAAGCCTGAGTGACCATACTAAGGCAGGCACCAGGCAAGAAAAAGAAGGCTGATTTTTATAAAGAGAGATGGAAGTGCTGTTATACAACTCTGCCTGTAAGACTACAAAACCTTACAGCTTGTTTTATAGGGAGGAGCAGTGAAGCAGGAAATTGCTAATGCAACAAATCTGAAGAAGCCAGAAAATGTGAGGATACCAAGCAAGAATGCTGAGATTTTAATACCTACCCAAGGTCCCTGCAACAGAGACTAAAGGGTTCAGAAGTAAACATTCAAGAAGTGAAATACCACTTAGCTGATTATAGATTTGAGCTTGATTAGCTCTAAAGAATCTTAAGAACAAAAGAATGGGGTTAATCTATATATTTAGTTAACAGGCATTCTCCTCACCAGCTTCAATTTGCCATTACTCTTATTTCTAATAAAGCATGTTAACTATCACATATAACATAGGTGGTAAGCATATATTCACAGTTTTAGCATTTTGTAGAACTTATTTCTCAGGTATTTAGGCTGTACAACACACAGTATGTCTTTAAGCTTTATAAAAACCTAATGTTCGGGCTTCCCTGGTGGTACAGTGGTTGAGAGTTTGCCTGCCGATGCAGGGGACACAGGTTCGTGACCCGGTCCGGGAAGATCTCGCATGCCGCGGAGCAGCTGGGCCCGTGAGCCATGGCCACTGAGCCTGCGCGTTCGGAGCCTGTGCTCCTCAACAGGAGAGGCCAAAACAGTGAGAGGCCCGCGTACCGCAAAAAAAAACACAAACAACAACAACAACAAAACCTAATGTTCAACACACAAGAATTTCCAGAGTATGTGTGAATATAAATAGCATTAAGGTAATCCATTTCCAGATCCTCAACTTTCACATATACTCTTTCTTAAAATGTATTTGCTTAGCTATCATTCAGACCTTGGTTTCTAGATCCCATTTACCTATAAAAGGAACCAGGGCTCCTTGGAGAAATGACTGATTCTAGGGACAGGGCATGGAAAATACAAGATAAGCCTGGAATACCTTATAGTGCCAGAAAATAAGAAAGTGGAAAGAAAGAAGAAAAGAAAGAAAAAGGGGGTGGGGGAGAAAGGAAGGAAGGAAGGAAGGAAGGGAGGGAGGAAAGAAGGAAGGAAGAGATGGGAGAGTTGGAGGGAGGGAAGATAGAAGCATGTCAAACGTACACAACGCTAAAGAGTTCCCAGTGTCCAAAGCTGGAAGAAATTGAGCAACAAAATAAATAATATTGGTTTATAACCCAAAGAATAAAATAAGCATCAGTGAATCTGTAGTGATATAAACAAATGAATGAATAGATCAATAAATGGAGAGGAGACTATTTTCCTTATATATTTGCTTGGCCAAGAGTGAAGCCAAGAAAGAATGAGTGAAACAGAAAATCACCATTAGAACGCCACCATAATAATTCCTGCAGATAAGATACACTGACAAATGCTAAAATTAGGAGGCAAAACTTTAATGTTAAACAGGATAGTTGAATAGCCTCTCCCAAAATATTTATTAATTACTGTGATGATGGTTTTAACATTTATCCATATTTTCTGCTACTCCTCCCTCCAGGAGGTGGAGTTTCATTCCTCTCCCCTTGAGGGTGGGCTGGACTTAATGACTCTCCTCTATCAAATAGAAGATGGAAAGGGAGAAACCATAACTTTATGGTGGAGAAACCCAGCATACACCACTTACCCAAGTGATCAACGTTAATACCACCACGATAAGTCATGTTGATGTCACATACCCCTGACCTGATACAATGAAAGCACTTCACCTCTGGGGTGTTCTTCTTAAAAATGCATAACCCCAGTCTACTCATGAGAAAACATCAGACAGACTCAAATGAATATACTTTATACAAAATACCTGAAAAGACCTCTTTAAAAGTGTCAAGGTCATGAAAGACAAGGAAAGACCAAGATACAGTCACAGATTGAAGAGTTTAAGAAGACACAAGAACTACAGTTGACCCTTGAACAACGCAGGTTTGAACTGCAAAGATCCATCCATACACAGGTATTTCTCAGTAGTAAGTACTATAGTACCACACAGTCCACAGTTGGTTGAATCCAAGGTTTTGGAGGAACCGGGGATATGGAGGGTTGACTAAATTATAGGCAGATTAACCCCCCACACAAACACACGTGTTGTTCAAGGGCCAATTGTAAATGCAACATATTATCCTGAGACAGAAAAAAAGACATTAGTGGGAAAACTGGTGAAATATGTATGAATCTGTGAAGTCTGAACCAATGTTAATTTCTTAGTTTTGATAAATATACTATGGTTGGGTGAGATGTTAACATTATCAGAAGCTGGGTAAAGGGTATGTGGAACCTCTCTGGACTACTTTTGCTACTCTTTGTAACCTAAAATTATTTCAAAATAAGAATTTTTGAAAACTGATCTGCTTGAGAATGCTTCTCCTTCTGATGGTTTTCATGTTCTTTCTTCCCCTTGACAAAAAAAAAAAAAAAAATCAAAAAACACTTCTTCCCCCTACTTAATTCTTGATGTGGTAAACTGCCCCAGGGTGTAAAACCACCCACAAAGCAAACCAGGGGACAAATTTGAAATGCCTCTGAGGGTAAGTCCATTGGGAGGGAAGCAAAGAGATCAGAAAGTGGCAAGAAGGATTAATAATGGGAGCTAAACCTCTCCTCTCTCCTTTACTCTCTATTCTGTTTCTCTGTGTCTCTGTGTCTCTCTCTGTCTCTGTCTCTCTCCCTCTCCCTCGTGCTTACCTCATTACTCCTATAAACTTACCAACCTAAAAATTTTAATTCAAAACTAAGAAAGTTATCACAGGGATATGTTCACATGTTGATTTGAATTTTTTTTAAAAAGGAAGTCTAATATTTTTCTGGCAGAAAATAACTTTGATTTGGCTGAAAGTTTCAACAGTAAGGACTGGCTTTGCTAATTAAATTATATGTTGGACACTTGAATCAACTCGAATGGGCTATATTTGAGACTCCAAAGTTCTGAGGCAAATATATTGAAAGCATGTACAATATGTCAGAAAATATGTCTTTTGCAACCATTTAAACTTGATTTTAAAGTTTTATACATCCATTTTTAGATGTGTGGTTGTAAACAGTTTTTAAAAATTTTTTTGGCGGGCAGGCAGGGGGTGGAGAATGCAAGCAAAACTTCTGAAGACCAATATAGTAGAAAGGGGAAAAAAAAAAACACTGTGCCTACTTAACTAATTGAAGTGGCGTTCTTATGAGCACCACTCATAAGTGTTTGGTCTGTGGGAGCCATGGGGAATGCTGAGATACAGGCAGATATGGAACAAGAAAGAACAAGTGCCTGAACTACAGAGACTCAGAGGGAAGGGGCCAGGTGTTTATCTACTCTGGTTTTTAACCCATTTTGGGTCTAATATCCTTTTGAGAATTCGATTAAAGTTATGAACTTCCCCCACAGAATCACACATGTAACAGCATACTCTCTAAATTTCGGGTACAATTTGAGGAGGTTCAGGAAATGCCCAGAGGACCCAGTTAGGAAGCCTTGGTATAGAGAAATGGATAAAAATGTCTATCCACGTGTGTGAGCATCGCAAAGAATTTTTGCATGCACTATAAATCTCAGTCCATGTGACACCAGCGTAATGACCTGAGAATGAGGCCATGCTCAGGACTGGGCATGTCAACGAGGTATAGCATTACTACAGTGGCCACTCTGCCTTCCTCCCCCTTCTACATCATCTCTCTCAGCCATTATCCCCCTAAGCCTGCCTTCTTCCCTCTGCCCACTTCCCACCCCCTGCCCCAGTTCTGAAAAATTAGTATGAATTGAAATTTGGCCCAATCACTTAATCTGATAGCCTGCTTTTGGAATGAGAGCCAATGATAGTCTATAAGGTGCCTACAACAAAGTTTTAAAAGTATCCCCCTTTGGGCATGAATTTTAAAAGGTCCCCTCGAGGAAGATGTAGGCCCTCATTTAGGTCTTGGCAAAGATGACACTTTTGGACAAGGAAGAGATTACCCCTTCTTCTGGTCAGATGGAACCCTGCAACAGGGCACAAGTTTTGATGAATAGGGTGAGCTATACTCCAATAAAAACAAATTTTTCTTTAAATAGCGTGAGCTACATTTTAGACCCTCAATCATTCCTCAGCTGCACTTCTGAGCAGTGGACAAACTGCACAACCGTAAGTGACAGTTTTGTTTATCTTATTATGAACACTACACAACTATTCTGACCTGGTGAAAGTGCCAATTGTTCTGTCTTGTTTCTAGAATGGAGAGTCAAAATTGTCAAAAAGAGCCCAGCCTCTGCTAGTGTGACTATTACATCTTCCAATTTGGAGATAATCTGCCCTGAGAATCAGTCCCTGGACTCTCTTTGGGGTCCATTTCCACCTCAAAGGGGTTCAGACAAAGACACAGCTAAACCTGTGAATTCCTCCATAGATACAGGTTACTGGCCTGTAAGAAACCCCAAGACTCAAGCAGGTCACCTAAGCCTTGGATTGATTTTCCCTTTTCCCCTGTTTAACATTCACTAGCACAGTTCCAGAGTGGCCAGACAAACCCTCAAAACAGTCTAGAGTCTGGACTAGCAAACTGATGACAAGATTATGGATACGGATAATTCTTCTAGTCTAACGATTCTCAAAGTATTATCCATAAGCTGGTTATCAAAGCCTTTTGAAAACTTCCAGTGATATTAGATTTTTAAAATTGTGATAAAACATACGTAACATAAAATTTACCATCTTAACCATTTTTAAGTTTTTAATATTCTTTTTTTGATATATCTTTATTGGAGTATAACTGCTTTACAATGTTGTGTGAGTTTCTGCTGTACAACAAAGTGCATCAGCTATATGTATACATATATCCTCATATCCCCTCCCTCTTGAGCCTCCCTCCCACCCTCCCTATCCCACCCCTGTAGGTCGTCACAAAGCACTGAGCTGATCTCCCTGTGCCTATGCAGCAGGTTCCCACTAGCCATCCATTTGATATTTGGTAGTGTATACATGTCAATGCTACTCTCTCATTTCATCCCAGCTTCCCCCTCCCCCACTGTATCCTCAAGTTCGTCCGTTCTCTATGTCTGCGACTTTATTCCTGCCCTGCCACTAAGTTCATCAGTACCATTTTTTTAGATGCCATGTATGTGTGTTAGCATACGGTATTTGTTTTTCTCTTTCTGACTTACTTCACTCTGTATGACAGACTCTAGGTCCATCCACCTCACTACAAATGACTCATTTTCGTTTCTTTTTATGGCTGAGTGATATTCCATTGTATATATGTGCCACGTCTTCTTTATCCATTCAACTGTCAATGGACACTTAGGTTGCTTCCATGTCCTGGCTATTGTAAATAGTGTTGCAATGAACATTGTGGTACATGTACCCATGTATATTTAATTTTTAAAAAAATTTATTTTATTTATTTATTTTTGTCTGCATTGGGTCTTCACTGCTGCACGCAGGCTTTCTCTAGTTGCAGTGAGCAGCGGCTACTCTTCATTGCATTGCTCGGGCTTCTCATTGCAGTGGCTTTTCTTGTTGTGGAGCATGGACTCCAGGCACTCGGGCTTCAGTAGTTGTGGCACGTGGGCTCAGTAGTTGTGGCTTGCAGGCTCTAGAGCACAGGCTCAGTAGTTGTGGCACACGGGCTTAGTTGCTCCGCAACATGCAGGATCTTCCCGGACCAGGGTTCGAACGCATGTCCCCTGCATTGGCAGACAGATTCTTAACCACTGCACCACCAGGGAAGCACTACATGTATCTTTTTGAGTTATGGTTTTCTTGGGGTATATGCCCAGTAGTGGGATTGCTGGTACCATCTTAATCATTTTCAGGTATACACTTCAGTAGTCATATACATTCAAATTGTTGGACAACCAATCTCCAGAACTTTTTTTTCATCTTTCAAAACTGAAACTCTATACTCATTAAACAATTCTCCCCTCCCCTGGCAACCACCCTCCCACTTTTTGTGTCTATGAGTTTGACTACTCTAGGTATCTCATATAAGTGTGATCATACGGTATTTGTCTTATGACTGGCTTATTTCACTTAGTTCATCCATGTTGAAGCATATATCAGCATTTCCTTCCTTTTTTTAAAAATTTTATTTTGTTTATTTTTTAAAACAGCAGGTCCTTAATAGTCATCAATTTCATACACATCAGTGTATACATGTCAATCCCAATCGCCCAATTCATCACACCACCCCCTCTCACACCCCTGCCGCTCTCCCCGCTTGGTGTCCATATATTTGTTCTCTACATCTGTGTCTCGATTTCTGCCCTACAAACTGGTTCATCCATACCATTTTTCTAGGTTCCACATATATGTGTTAATATATGATATTTGTTTTTCTCTTTCTGACTTACTTCACTCTGTATGACAGTCTCTAGATCCATTCACGTTTCTACAAATGGCCCAATTTCATTCATTTTTATGGCTGAGTAATATTCCATTGTATATATGTACCACATCTTTATCCATTCGTCTGTCGATGGGCATTTAGGTTGCTTCCATGACCTGGCTACTGTAAATAGTGTTGCAATGAACATTGGGGTGCATGTTTCTTTTTGAATTCTGGTTTTCTCTGGGTATATGCCCAGTAGTGGGATTGCTGGATCATATGGTAATTCTAGTTTTAGTTTTTTAAGGAACCTCCATACTGTTCTCCATAGTGATGGTATCAATTTACACTCTGACCAACAGCGCAAGAGGGTTCCCTTTTCTCCACACCCTATCCAGCACTTCTTGTCTGTAGATTTTCTGATGATGCCCATTCTAACTGGTGTGAGGTGATACCTCATGGTAGTTGTGATTTGCATTTCTCTAATAATTAGTAATGTTGAGCAGCTTTTAATGTGCTTCTTGGCCATCTGTATGTCTGCTTTAGAGAAATGTCTATTTAGGTCTTCTGCCCATTTTTGGATTGGGTTTTTGTTTCTTTAATATTGAGCTGCATGAGCTGTTTATATACTTTGGAGATTAATCCTTTGTCCGTTGATTCATTTGCAAATATTTTCTGCCATTCTGAGGGTTGTCTTTTTGTTTTGTTTATGGTGTCCTTTGCTGTGCAAAAACATTTAAGTTTCATTAGGTCCCATTTGTTTATTTTTGTTTTTATTTCCATTACTCTAGGAAGTGGATCAAAAAAGATATTGATGTGATTTATGTCAAAGATTGTTCTTCCTATGTTTTCCTCTAAGAGTTTTACAGTGTCCAGTCTTTAATTTAGGTCTCTAATGCATTTTGAGTTTATTTTTGTATATGGTATTAGGGAGTGTTCTGATTTCATTGTTTTACATGTAGCTGTCCAGTTTTCCCAGCACCACTTATTGAAGAGACTGTCTTTTCTACATTGTATATCCTTGCCTCCTTTGTCATAGATTAGTTGACCATAGGTGCGTGGGTTTATCTCTGGGCTTTCTATCTTCTTCAATTGATCTATCTTTCTGTTTTTCTGCCAGTACCATATTGTCTTGATTATTGTAGTTTTGTAGTATAGTCTAAAGTCAGGGAGTCTGATTCCTCCAGCTCTGGTATTTTCCCTCAAGACTACTTTGGTTATTCGGGGTATATTGTGTCTCCATACAAATTTTAAGACTTTTTGTTCTAGTTCCATAAAAAATGCTATTGGTAATTTGATAAGGATTGCATTGAATCTGTAGATTGCTTTGGGTAATATAGTCATTTTCACAATATTGATTCTTCCAACCCAAGAACATGGTGTATCTCTCCATCTGTTGGTATCATCTTTAATTTCTTTCATCAGTGTCTTATAGTTTTCTGCATATAGGTCTTTTGTTTCCCTAGGTAGGTTTATTCCTAGGTATTTTATTCTTTTTGTTGCAATGGTAAACGGGAGTGTTTCCTTAATTTCCCTTTCAGATTTTTCAACATTAAGGTATAGGAATGCAAGAGATTTCTGTGCATTAATTTTGTATCCTGCAACAATACCAAATTCATTGATTAGCTCTAGTAGTTTTCTGGTGGCATTTTTAGGATTCTCTATGTATAGTATGATGTCATCTGCAAACAGTGACAGTTTTACTTCTTCTTTTCCAATTTGTATTGCTTTTATTTCTTTTTCTTCTCTGATTGCCGTGGCTAGGACTTCCAAAACTATGGTGAATAATAGTGGTGAGAGCGGGCATCCTTGTCTCGTTCCTGATCTTACAGGAAATGCTTTCAGTTTTTCACCGTTGAGAATGATGTTTGCTGTGGGTTTGCCGTATATGGCCTTTATTATGTTGAGGTAGGTTCCCTCTATGCCCACTTTCTTGAGATCTTTTATCATAAATCTGTGCTGAATTTTGTCAAAAGCTTCTTCTGTATCTATTGACATGATCATATGGTTTTTATTCTTCAATTTGTTAATATGGTGTATCACATTGATTGATTTACGTATATTGAAGAATCCTTGCATCCCTGGGATAAATCTCACTGGATCATGCTGTATGATCCTTTTAATCTGTTGTTGGATTGTTTGCTAGTATTTTGTTCACGAGTTTTGCATGTATGTTCATCAGGATTATTGGTCTATAATTTTCTTTTTTTGTGATTTTTTTTCTGGTTTTGGAATCAGGGTGATGGGGCTTTGTAGAATGAATTTGGGAGTGTTTCTCCCTCTGCAGTTTTTTGGAAGAGTTTGAGAAGGATGGGTGTTAGCTCTTCTCTAAATGTTTGGTAGAATTCACCTGTGAAGCCATCTGTTCCTGGACTTCTATTTGTTGGAAGATTTTTAATCACAGTTTCAATTTCATTACTAGTGATTGGTCTGTTCATATTTTCTGTTTCTTCCTGGTTCAGTCTTGGAAGGTTATACCTTTCTAAGAATTTGCGCATTTCTTCCAGCTTGTCTATTTTGTTGGCATAGAGGTGCTTGTAGCAGTCTCTTAGAATGCTTTCTATTTCTGCAGTGTCTGTTGTAACTTCTCCTTTTTCATTTCTAATTTTATTGATTTCAGTCCTGTCCTTTTTCTCGATGAGTCTGGCTAACGGTTTATCAAATTTGTTTATCTTCTCAAAGAACCAGCTTTTAGTTTTATTGATCTTTGCTATTCTTTTCTTTGTTTCTATTTCACTTATTTCTGCTCTGATCTTTATGATTTCTTTCCTTCTGCTAACTTTGGGTTTTCTTTGTTCTTCTTTCTCTAGTTCCTTTAGGTGTAAGATTACATTGTTTATTTGAGATTTTTCTTGTTTCTTGAGGTAGGCTTGCATAGCTATAAACTTCCCTCTTAGAACTGCTTTTGCGGCATCCCATAGGTTTTGGATTGTTCGGTTTTCATTG
This sequence comes from Phocoena sinus, assembly GCF_008692025.1. NCBI lineage: Eukaryota > Metazoa > Chordata > Mammalia > Artiodactyla > Phocoenidae > Phocoena > Phocoena sinus. The sequence continues at coordinate 62,628,205 of NC_045771.1, read as the reverse complement.
TCATTTGTCTCTAGGTATTTTTTGATTTCCTCTTTGATTTCTTCAGTGATCTCTTGGTTATTTAGTAACGTATTGTTTAGCCTCCATGTGTTTGTGTTTTTTACGTTGTTTTCCCTGTAATTCATTTCTAATCTCATAGTGTTGTGGTCAGAAAAGATGCTTGATGATTTCAATTTTCTTAAATTTACTGTGGCTTGATTTGTGACCCAAGATGTAATCTATTCTGGAGAATGTTCCGCGTACACTTGAGAAGAAAGTGTAATCTGCTGTTTTGGGATGGAATGTCCTATAAATATCAATTAAACCTACCTGGTCTGTTATGTCATTTAAAGCTTCTGTCTCCTTATTTATTTTCATTTTGGATGATCTGTCCATTGGTGTAAGTGAGGTGTTAAAGTCCCCCAATATTATTGTGTTACTGTCGATTTCCTCTTTTATAGCTGTTAGCAGTTGCCTTATGTATTGAGGTGCTCCTATGTTGGGTGCAAATATATTTATAATTGTTATATCTTCTTCTTGGATTGATCCCTTAATCATTATGTAGTGTCCTTCCTTGTCTCTTGTAACATTCTTTATTTTAAAGTCTATTTTATCTGATATGAGTATTGCTACTCCAGCTTTCTTTTGATTTCCATTTGCATGGAATATCTTTTTCCTTCCCCTCACTTTCAGTCTGTATGTTTACCTAGGTCTGAAGTGGGTCTCTTGTAGACAGCATACAGATCAGTCTGGTTTTTGTATCCATTCAGCAAGCCTGTGTCTTTTGGTTGGAGCATTTAATCCATTCACGTTTAAGGTAATTATCGATATGTATGTTCCTATGACCATTTTCTTAATTGTTTTGGGGTATTTTTTGTAGGTCCTTTTCTTCTCTTGTGTTTGCCACTTAGAGAAGTTCCTTTAGCGTTTGTTGTAGAGCTGGTTTGGTGGTGCTGAATTCTCTTAGCTTTTGCTTGTCTGTAAAGCTTTTGATTTCTCCATCGAATCTGAATGAGATTATTGCCGGGTAGAGTAATCTTGGTTGTAGGTTCTTCACTTTCATCACTTTAAGTATATCATGCCACTGCCTTCTGGCTTGTGAGTTTCTGCTGAGAAATAAGCTGTTAATCTTATGGGGGTTCTCTTGTATGCTATTTGTCATTTTTCCCTTGTTGCTTTCAATAATTTTTCTTTGTCTCTAATTTTTGCCAGTTTGATTACCATGTGTCTCGGCATGTTTCTCCTTGGGCTTATTCTGTATGGAACTCTCTGCACTTCCTGAACTTGGGTGGCTATTTCCTTTCCCGTGTTAGGGAAGTTTTCAACTATAAGCTCTTCAAATATTTTCTCTGGTCCTTTCTCTCTCTCTTCTCCTTCTGGGGCCCCTATAATGAGAATGTTGTTGCATTTAATGTTGTCCCAGAGGTCTCTTAGGCTGTCTTCAGTTCTTTTCATTCTTTTTTCTTTATTCTGTCCCACAGCAGTGAATTCCACCATTCTGTCTTCCAGGTCACTTATCCGTTCTTATGCCTCAGTTATTCTGTTATTGATTCCTTCTAGTGTAGTTTTCATTTCAGTTATTGTATTGTTCATCTCTGTTTGTTTGTTCTTTAATTCTTCTAGGTCTTTGTTAAACATTTCTTGCATCTTCTTGATCTTTGCCTGTATTCTTTTTCTGAGGTCCTGGATCATCTTTGCTATCATTATTCTGAATTCTTTTTCTGGAAGGTTGCCTATCTCCACTTCATTTAGTTGTTTTTCTGCAATTTTATCTTGTTCCTTCATCTGGTACATGGCTCTCTGCCTTTTCATCTTGTCTATCTTTCTGTGAATGTGGTTTTTGTTCCACAGGCTGCAGGATTGTAGTTCTTCTTGCTTCTGCTGTCTGCCCTCTGGTGGATGAGAGCTCCTTCCTTTTTAAGGCTAAATAACCTTCCATCATATGTATATACCACATCTTGTTTGTCCATTCGTCCGCTGATGAACAATGAGTTACTTCCACCTTTTGGCTATTGTGAATAATGCTGCTATAAACATGGATATACAAATACTCTTCAAGACCCTGCTTTCAATCTTCTGGGTATATGCCCAGAAGTGGAATTGCTGGATCATATGGTAATTCTAGTTACAATTTATTAGGAATCATCATACTGTGCTTCCACAGCAGCTGCACCACTTTACATTCCCACCAACAGTGCACAACTATTCCAATTTCTCCACATACTTGACAGTGCTTGTTTTCTGGTTTTGTGGTTTTGGGTTTTAATAGTAGCCATCCTAAGGGATGTGAGGTTTTATTTTTGAACCATCAAACTGCAAAAATCCATTGTGCATGAGACTGGAAGCTCCCTCACTTGGGTCAACCCCAAATCTCCTGTGTTTTAGCCTCTTTTGCAAAATTGGGATATTCCTTCTCCTTCTCATCTTACAGAATAAAAGCAAACACGGTTGCTCCATCCTCATGAGAGGAGTGATATGTACAACTGAGATTACTTCTAAAGAAATGGCAAGATATTCCTAGGAGTGCAGTGGAATAAGAGGAAAACAAGGAGAACAATGTAAAGGAATTAGAAGTTCATGGGAAACTGAGCAGGAGCTATGAATAATCAGACAGAGAAACTCATGGTGTGTAAAGCTCACACCTGCCTTAAGGTGAGTAGCCAATAGCAGAAAGCAAAACACTCTGGAGAAAAGAAGTTCACTCGTGCTGTTCCTTGATTATAGCATGCCTCCTCCAGCCTGAGAGCCCTTGCACAGCAGTTACCTCTGATGCAAAGTTCTTCCTCCCGTTATCTGTGTAGATAATTTCCTCCTCTTCCTTAAGTCTTTAATTGACTGTCATCTTCTCTTTAAACCAAGCTTCAATCATCCTATTTATATTTGTAACCCCCATCAACCCCTGGTATGCTTGATTCCCTCTTACCCACTTTTAACTTTCATTTCTCGCACAGCTTTTATCAACTTGCAACAGATCTTGTGATTTACTATCACATAGTGATTTATTGTTTATTGCCTCTTCCCTTCACTAGAATGTAAGCTTCACAAGGGCAGGAATCTTTGTCTGCTTTATTCATTGATGTACCTTAAAGTCATAGAATAACGACTTTATTATTCTATTCTTACTATGGGCTCAGCCCATAGTAAGTGTTCAATGAATATATGTTGAATAAAAGGAGAGGAGGAATATGTGAAAAGGAGGGAGAAACAAAAAAATAGAGTAATATGTTCCTGGTGCTTCAATAATGATGCCCAAAGCTCCTAAAGTAAAAAAAAAAGGGGGGGGGGGCGAGAAATGTGGCTTTATTAAGCATATGTGCTAAAATTGCTCATTATGTCACAGTCTGAGCTACTCCTGAAAGCAGAACTTGATATAAAGTCTTGAGCACAGTCTATGGTCCAGGGAACAGCAGTGAGGGACCAATGAGAGTGAAACAGAGAAACAGGAAAGAACAATACAAAGATGCATTACTGAGTTTGTCACTGCTGTAGGTGACTCATGCTTGATCCTCCTGTGACCTTCTGAGGAGTCTTAGGAAATGTCACAACTGTCCACCCCAGAGACACAAGAGAGACTGATGCACTTTATCCATTAGCTTCTGTCTCCAGTGGTCAAGGATAACTCCACCTCCAGAGCTTGGGTGGAGGTCAAGCTCTTGGCACTAGAGGCAGGAAGCATGATATATGCAGCCCGTGAGGTGAAGTACCACCAGATGACCCCTGTGAGAAGCTTCCTGAACAATGCACAGAGCTAGTCACTGAAGCCTGGATAAGAGGAAAGAGGATGTAAAGTGGTTCAGAGGAGTGTCTTATACAGGTGCCCAGCACACACTTGAGGCACTCTTCCTGACCACATTTTGAATCTTTCCTTAGCTCAACCCCTCCCAAATACTTAATGCTTCAATATCTTACATTGGCCCTACCTTGAAACCTACCTCAAGGAAGAGAATGAAAATGAAATTGAGATGTGTATGGTTCCAAAGGAGAAATAAGGTATGGGGAGGGCCAATCAGAAGATAATTTGCCAGTGGGCTAGGAACACCCTAAAGAAGGCAGCAACTGACCCCAAAATGAACTAAAATCACTGCCACCTTAAATGCTCTAAGAGACTCAATCCAGAGATCAATGAGTATGACAGATACCTTATGAGCAAGTCTTTAAATATTTCTGGAGGGCTGGCAATATGGCAACCCTCACTCATGCCAGTGAGGCCACAAGCAGACTGGGAGAACTTGGTGTCGGGCACAGCTGTGGCAGGGGAGGGCTGTGGCAAACCATGTGCTCCTGACTCTCACTAGGGAGTGGGGAGAAATCACTGTGCATGTTTTGGGCCAATAATAACTCCTCATTGATTGCCATTCAGTGTCAGAGATTAGCCCTTTCAGTCACTGACAGGGCCCATTGTACAGGGTGTGGGAATGCAAATATCCTGAAGGGAAACATCCATTTACTCTTTCAAAGTCCAACGAGAACAAGGGAGCAGAGGAAGAAATCGAGGCAGAAGGAGTAAGTGGTTGAGACTTGGAGAAATCTGGCAGGTCAAGGCCAATGGAGATGAGAGATTTGGCTCCTCAGAAGGGTTTAGTTAAAAAAATAAAGAAGGGTGAAAGGAGGTGGGATGTAAGAAACAAATGGGATTTCTAACTAGTAGAACTGAAAATAGTAGAGAAGAAATGGATGAAGTAAATCAAACTAACATAGACAGTGGGAGGCATGCATGTGCACACACGCAGAGCAGAAACCATAGACATACTTGCTGCCCTCAAGCCTTGTCTGCCCAGGTGTTAGTCCTTGCAGGAAGCCCTGCCCAGTGCCCCCAGGCTGAGCTGGCATCTCTCCGGTGTATCTCCCCCACCATAGCCCTCCTCATGTGGCATGCAATTGACTATTTACTTGTCTGTGTCCCGCCTCAGAGTGTTAACTGCTTGAAAGCAGGGACCTTGGCTCTTCTTTGTATCAGTGTCTAATTCAAAGGAGATTCTCAGAGAATGAATCAACTATTCTTCCCATGAAATGGAGGTGTAAAAACAAGTCCAGTAAGGTCAAACACAGAGTGAAATCATTGTGGTTACAGACGAAACAAAACATACAAAAATATGAAATTCTTATTTAAAAAAAATACAGATTCTTTGCTTTCATACCAAGAGATTCTGACTCAAACTTTCTGGCTATCTCTCCAATTACAGTTCCAGATTTAGAAAGAAACAGCTCTTCCAGGAAATTCTTGCCATCAAGTATTTTCTTCAAATTCTGAGTAAACACTACTATTATTTTCAGCTTTCAATCAAGAGTAAGAGAAGAATGAAGATGGTTCAGACACACAGAGATTTCTTGGTGACTTCAGTGATTCTGACACAGTAGTGGGTTTGACAGGAGCCAAACGAACGTGCACTTCTACAAGCCCACCTAGAACTTTCGATACAGGTGATCCATGGGCCACACTGTGGAAAAGCTACTGGGTAAACTGCAGACAGCAAACCCTATCCTGACCAATGCTCTTACAGTGATAATGATGTCCAAGGGCACACAAGTATCATCAAGAATTTTCATCAGTAAGCGTGTTCTCCTGAGGCAGGAGGGGCCAGTAAACACCGTGATCACATGCAGGGCTGTCTGTGTTCATGCCCACGAGGCAGAGAAGAGAAAGCAGGCACATCCCTGAGGCACTGCTGAAACAAATGGACATGATAGGCTGGAAACAGTGCTTGAGAGTTCCTCACAATGCGAAGTGTGTTTAAGTTCTTCAGAGAAAAGTTTAATAGTCAACAGCAACAAAAAAATCAAATATGCCTAATAAGGAACTTGTATTCATTTTCTCGGAAACACTGAGGAGCTGTCTGTCCTAAGATGGGAGGGTGGAGATGCACTGGAGAAAAGGAGAACATAATGAACAAGCAGAAGCAAAATAGAACACGACTCCAGAGGGAAGCCAGTGCTTTTGGCCTGGAGAGTTTCACTGACGGGTTTTATAAAGGCCCCTGACAGTTAAACCTTGCACCAGATTTAAAAGAGCAATGCCCAAGTCCACCATACAAGGATGAACAAAGACTGAGTAAAACAGAGTTATGTCAACAGAGTTATGATAAAATCTAGAAATGAAAAGCCTTCCTGCTACTGAGTCGGCATCTCTACCCATTGCTGTGTCTTCCATGACATTGTACATAGAGCATATTTTATAAATAAACATATTTATATACTGAAGCATTTACCTTTTATTTTCAATGTTTAGACTTACATAAAAGTCGCAATAATAGTACAGAAAGGCACCATATACCCTTCACCCAGCTTCCCCTGAAGTTATCATCTTACATAAGCACAGTGCAATTCTCAAACCCAGGAATGAACATCAATATTATATTATCAGCTAATCTAGTGACCTTATTCAAATCTCACCAGTGTTCCTACTAATAGCCTTTTTCTGGTCCAAGACCCACCTGAGGACCACACTTTGTGTTTAGTTGTCCTGTCTCTTTACTCTCCTCTAGTCTGGGACAGTACCTGAGTCTTTGTCTTTTTTATAACCTTGACACTTTAGAAGGCCACTTCTCTTGTAGAATATCTGGTTGGGTTTGACATTCTCTCATAATCAGACTGAGGTTATGTATTTCTACCACAGAAATGAGACTATCCATTTCTCACTGATGTATTCTTAAGGGACTTGAGAAGAAAGCAGAGAAATCAAAACAGGAATGAGGGAAATGTTGTTTTTTTTTAAAAGATAAAAAGGTGATGTTTTCAAGAAAGAATAATAGACTGTTGACAGAAAGTAAACGTCTTAGGTCAGTGGGAGTAAGGACACAGTGAAACAGGATCACTCAAACATTGCTGGAGTGAGAATAAATTGGTACAAAAATTTTAGAAAGCATTTTGACAGATATATCACAAATCCTAAAATTTTTTATAAAACCTTTGACACCAAAACTTTACTTCTGAAACTCTATCCTAGGAAATAAGTGGAAACTTTGTTATTTATCAGTGCCATTTAAAATAGAAAGAAAATCAAAGAAAAATAACTGAACATCATTATAGTAAACAATTGGGATTTTTTGCTACACAGTACCTGAACATCCTTCTGATTTAGTAAGGGCAGATCCCAAGAGGCAAAGAATTTAGGGCCCTGATTCCCACTATGGAAGACAATCAAGGCACGTAACAGCAACAGGCTCGACCAATCAGATACTTACACCTGGAGTTTTGAATACTGAGGGAGGTATGCAAACAACCAGAGGCAGTCAGAAATCAGCAACAATTGAGGATGTTTATCCTGTAAATTACTGAATCACAACATCATTTGAATTCATATGTTCACCATGTGTCATATGTAAAAATTAGGACAGTCATTGGGAAGTAATTGGACTTTGAGAACTATCCTGAGGATGTATGATGCTATGGACTGAATTGTGTCCCTCTAAAAGTGCTACGTTGAAGCTCCCCACTGTGATGGTATTGGAGATTGGGTATTGGGTGGTAATGAAGTTTAGATGAAGCCATGAGAGTGGGACCCTCATCATGGTATTAGTGCCCTCAGAGAGCAATCTCTCTTTCTCTCTCTCTCTCTCTCTCTCTCTCCTTCTCACTCTCTCTCCCCCATGTGTGGACACAGTGAGAAGGCAGCTGTCTATAATCCAGGAAGAGAGCCCTCACCTGGGAACTGTATTAGCCACCACCACCTTGATTTGGATTTCCAAGCCTCCAGAACTGTGAAAAATAAATTCCTGTGATTTAAGCCACTCAGTTGATGGTATTTTGTTTTGTCAGCCCAGGCTGAGTAAAACATATGGGAAGATTTGGAGAACTTTATTTACTTTGAACCTTCAACTGCCACCCTTGTCTGATGGAACTGCCCCTACTATACTTGAAGACCCTCTAGTAACCTCGTATGAAGAAATTGCTTTGCAAGGAAAAATCAGTTCTCCTTATCCTTCACTTCTCTACACCACTAGTCTGATAACTAGAGTCAGATCCCAGAATGTCTTGGGAACACAATGACAAAGTCAATCACTTGTGGAGAAGGCTTATACACTGATGGAATTGCTGGAATCTACAAAATATGTGTAGAATATGTGTAGAAATGAATTCTAAAGATGCTCAAACAAGTGTACACAGCATGAGTACATTCACCAGAGATTCTGGATTCGATAAACTAATTCAAGTCGCTACAAGTGGGTTTAACTGGTATTTGGATGATTTTCCCGAAACCTAGACATAACAGTGGACAACACAAAATGAAGTTGGATGCCATAAAAAAAAAAAAAAAAAAAAAAAAAACCACCCTTAAAATAAACAGGAAGAGGGCTTCCCTGGTGGTGCAGTGGTTGAGAGTCCGCCTGCTGATGCAGGGGACACGGGTTTGTGCCCCGGTCCGGGAAGATCCCACATGCCACGGAGCAGCTGGGCCCGTAAGCCATGGCCACTGAGCCTGCACGTCTGGAGCCTGTGCTCCGCAGCAGGAGAGGCCACAACAGTGAGAGGCCCGCGTACCGCAAAAAAAAAAGAAAAAAATAATAATAAATAGGAAGATATACAAGAGCTCATGAAATAATACTGGAATGGATTAATCATAGGCAACTCATCAACCATCTACCCTCTAACTATGTCCTTCAAAGGGATCTGACACTTCATTCACCCAGGCCTTGAGAAATACACTGGTGAGAAGAGGGCTAGTATCTGAAAAGCACTTAGGTGGTTTTGCCTAAGGTCAGGACACTGGCGGGAGACACTGCAGTGCAATGGGCTCCCTGACTTCCAAGAGGATGGGAGATCTGAGATAACCAAGGCTCTGGGGTGCCACTGAACCGCCCCGCACAGGATGGGAGTGGCTGCCAGAAACAAAAAGGAGGGTCAGGGTGAACATCAGAGTGTTGTCTTGCAGGGCTCTTTGGCAGAGAACACTGACCATGAAGTTCTTAGCACCAAAATATACAAGCAGATGACCAAAGCCCTTCTTGATTTGTATAAATGGCAGGTCTCCAGGCTGGTAAATAAGAGCCTAACCTGAGCATAAAGTATCAACAATCATAATACCTCACAGATGAAGAGCTCCTTAACTGAAGGGGGAGTGGGAGATTTTTTGAGGAGGACTTTGCAACAATACCAGACTTTATTGTGAAACTTCCCCCAGCCTTCAAAGGAGAACAGAAATGTGAGGAGTTCTTACACCTGTTTTCTAAAGTTTCTGGTTCCAGGCTGCCCCCAACACAGTATAGGGCTATTTGGTTATACCACCCACTTCCGGATTATACCCAATCTTGTGAGCAGCATTTCCAAAAATGCACAATGAGAAAGTTATGCCGTAATATGGGGGATTCTGTAAATAACATAAGCTAATTAGATCTTTTCTGGCTGGGAAGAAAAAGATTTTGCTCTCAGTGGAAAAGATTTAATTTGTCTTTGGAAACACATCCTGCAACTAAGTGGAAAGGTCTGTCATGCTTGTAAAGATGATGCCAAGTGCACAATGTGTAGCAAGAAACCTCTACAATTTACCCATAACAAAGCAAAGGGAAGACAGGCCTTCTGACTTCTGGAGACCTTTTTTGGCTACACACACACACACACACACACACACACACACATGCACATGCACACAGAAAACCAGAGAAATGCTGTGCTTCCAGACTAACATATAATAAAAATCCTACTACCAGGAAATTTAAAAAGAAGTTGTTTGCAATTAGCAGTGAGAATCCTCTCAATGTAAAAAGCACATGCCAGTTGACCTACATACCTAACTAAGGTACGATGGATGAAATTGTGTCTTTACTCTGTGTCAGTCATAAAACTGAAATAGCATAAAATGCACTGCTTGATTGGAAAATGGGAAAATACAAAAAAGACCCCTTGAGAGCCTCATGTGTCAGTCTTTCCTTGTCCTCTGGGAGAGAGAAGTTTAAATTCTCATACAGCTTTTAGAGAATACTTAACAAGTGCAGTCAGAAAATAAAGCAGACGCTGGCGGCAAGGATAATAGTATGAATAAACTGGAATTATTACAGAATTTTGTACTCTGTGTCCACCCATGAACTATTACTTCAATTATTTTAAAAGATGCAGTCCATATAAATTCTCAGGTGCATTCTCAGGCACCTTGCAAATTGCTGTCTAAAGATAGCACATGACAGGTTAAATCTTGAGAAATTCTTTTTAATTTTACCGATGTTATCGTGCAACCTAATTATAAAATTTCCCCATTTAAGGGGAAAAAAGATTTCAAAAAAAAAAAGAAAAAGGAAAGATTTTTAAAGCTCCACTGACTGGAAACAGTTTAGCAGATTTAGGAATAAAAACTGTTAGAAAATTTTTAATATTATGGTAACTGTGTACACAATAGTGCTAAAGAAAAAGAATTACAGAAGCTGCCAAGGTCATAAAAATTAATTAGACACTTTACTTACATAAGATATTACCTATCTAGGCAGATATGACAAAGAAATTGTTATGGAGTATTGTGTGTGTTTGTGTGTGTTCAAACTCACTGCTCACAGAAAGACAAGCCCAGGGATGAAATATACACACATCACACACATTTTGGGGTTGCGTGGTTTTTTTTTTTTTTTTTTTTCGGTACGCGGGCCTCTCGCTGCTGTGGCCTCTCCCATTACGGAGCACAGGCTCTGGACGCGCAGGCTCAGGGGCCATGGCTCACGGGCCCAGCCGCTCCGCGGCATGTGGGATCTTCCCGGACCGGGGCACGAACCCGTGCCCCCTGCATCGGCAGGCGGGCTCTCAACCACTGCACCACCAGGGAAGCCCAGCGTGGTTTTTTTTACTCTCACGGAAATGCAGCTTTACTGAACTCAGTGCCATGGAGATAGGAAGTAGGTTTCTACTACATCTAGTAAGGGGGGGAAAAAAGAGAGAGAGAAAGGTGAAAGACTTGAAGAAAGTGTAGTTATATGGCAATATCATTCGGCCTCAGAAGCAATGAGCCTATTTCTTAAAAAAAAAAAGATTATTGCTTCTCTTGTGCAAAATCTTAAAGGAGCCTCCTGAATGTTTCTTCCAAGCCCATTGTTTCTTTATCACTTTCCCCACAGGAGGTGTATTAGTGGCAATGTAATTGCAATCGTTTTTCTTCCTATTCATTTCATATTCCCCCCTCCCCCCCTCCCCTCCCCCGCCCCACCTTCGCCTTCCAAGTCCTAAAGTTGTTCAGGTTAAAATCCCGCCTCCTATTTACCAGAGTTCTCGCTTGTGGGCACGTGGATATGTGTAAAATAGGGTGGGAAGGGTGTCGGGAAAATCTAGAAGCCTAGTTGAAATTGCCTCATAGAGACATAATCTTTGACAGGTGACCAAATTGGGTCCTCCTAACCCTGTCTGCCACAGGAGAGCGCCCTGAGGGCAGCACTGAGGCTCGTCCAGCGCTAGACAGAGAAGAGATGTGTGCGTGGAACAAGGGGCTGGAGCGCTAGTTCTGAACTGCGGGTGACAGGTTGCTGATGGGCTGCAGACTGACATGAGGCTGGAAAAGACGGAGGGGGAACTGCTTACGAGCCATTGTTCGCACCGGAAATGGGTACCCAGTACAGAGACCGGAAGGAAAGGTCAGTGGGGGGAATGCGTGACTGACGAGCGCAAGGAGAGGCCTGTGCAGGCGGCCAGGAGCAGCGGGGCGCTGGCAGCGTGAAGATGCCAGTTCAGCTCCCGCAAAGTGCGGCGCCCCTAGGCCGGGCTCAGGGTTCCCGGATTGGCGCGCAAGCTGGCGGCTCCCCGAAGCACCAAGCCAACGTCTGCAGGCCCCCGGAGCCCTGTTCAAGGACCCAACGCAGCTCCTGGGTGTTGCTCAGTTTTCGCTGAGAGACCGCAGCGGCCGTGGGGGCGGGGTGTAGGGGGAAATAGCGTTCTGATAACCTGGGTGTCGAGGATTAAGCTGTGGCTGATGCTTCCTGTGGGGGGGGGGGGGGCGGGGGAAAGGGGCTGTGAGGAATCCAGGGACGTGGGTGCGCTTGGGACTCCCAGGAAAGCCCTGCAGGCCCCCCAGATTCAAGCTATAGGTAAAACCTAGAGGGTAAAAGCTAGAGGAAGCTCACGGATGAGGAAAACTGAAATGACTCTGAGGTCTGTTTGAGGGTATTTTAATTTAGATTATGAAAGGAAGAGTCCCTGAGGTCTGAGACCCTCCTTTAAGGGCAAACACCTGAGATACATATCTGAACGGAAGTGTTCACAGTCCAAGGCTGAAACATCAATGGGCATTCAGACTAGATGACCCTGTGTCCTCTACTCCATGTCACACTGTTCCTACATGCTCTTCCACTTGGTTACTTGGCATCTATGAGGGAGTGAAATGGCAAACAGGTCTCCCAACCTTCTCTTTGTGTGTCTGTTCTTGATAGACATCAAAGCCAACATGATTAGAAACAGCCTGACAGCTCTATCAAGACAAAAGGAAACAATTCTTAACGGGCTCAAGGTATTGAAAACAACTCAGCTTGTAAAATAATCTATTTCAGACAGCATTCTAGAAAACACAATTTTTTAAAACCACATTATGAGACTATTAGATATCAGCATATATGGAATGAAGGCTGCATTTTTAAAAAGTCCTTTACAAATCCCTTTTCTTCTAATGCACTCTGAGTCAATGCCATAAAGTTGGCCTGTTACACTTAAATTCTTTCAAATACCAGTACTCTAACAAAGGCTTCTATTGAAGACCTGCATGACTTGTTAAGAACTATCACCATAAAAATATTATCTCGTGGTCTTTGATATTTTCTAAAGTAAAAGAGCAAAATAGAATGTAACTCTGGTTTGAGTTTAACTGCATTCCAATCCAATTAGCTTTATAAATTAATAGCTGTTTGTATCTTAACAGTAGGTGATGTTTAATTAGTCAGTTTATTGTTTCCAGTCTTAGTTCAGAATTTCACATTCTGAAGAGTTAGAGTTTTACCTGAGTGTATGAACATTCATCTAGAAAACTGTTTATGCTCAAAGTTCTGTCAGAACAGTGTGGTACATTAAGATTCCCAGGTGTAACAAAATTACAATATTCTATCTCCAGAATTTATAGTATTTATGGTAGGAACTGCAAACAAGCTGCCTATGGTACTCTAGGCCTGCAGATACACTGTTGTTTATCTTTTCTTCTTTTCTTTAATTTCTTCTTTTCATTTCATTTTCTTTCTTTCTTTTTCTCTTTCCAGGACCATATATATATTTTATACACACACACACACACACACACACACACACACACACACATATGTGTATCTCCTATATATATATAGGATTACTTGGCATCAAACCAAGTCAATTCAGGCAGATCCCATATTCAGAACAGCAGAAGCAGTGGAGTCCCTGTGAATGGACCAGCTGCTCTCCCCTTCTTTTCCATCCTTGCTAGGCCTATGCCATTTACTTGCTTTAACTGTCAGGCCCCTGTGTGTATTCACATTTGCCACTCCTCAAGGCCTTGCAGTGTTGGTCTGACCTGAAGGCTATATCTTCCTTAGAATTTTCCACATATTTGCAGTAGATATTCTGTAACTGGGTTGTGCAATAACTCTCTCCCTTTTTCTCACCAAGTGCTCTGGGAATAATATCCGTTCACCAAATATTAGGACATAAAAGGAATTAAGACCAACAGCAGCAAATGCTTTAGTGCCAACAGACATCAAAATATCTACACATGCCTATGATTGGGGCTAAACATTTAAGTGTAGAAGGTGTTATCAAAAGGAAGAAGAGGAAAAAATGACATCTAGAAAAGAAGGCAAAAAATGAGTGAGTGAGAAAGAGAAAGAGAGGAGAAGCAAACTCAAAGAGGGAAAGACACTCCATCCTGGACCTCTGGTAGAGAAACATCTACAGGGCTACCCACAGCTCCTTCAGGGTCAGCTCAGGAGTCCCAATGACACCAGTTATCTACCCAAAATTAAAGCAACACATTAGAATAAAAATGAATAGGGAGGGGGAGGAGAGAGGTTTTTATCTACTAGATAACAAGGTTATGCAATCACTTGGAAATTGAGTAGAGATATCCCATTTGTTCCACACAGATCCATTAAGGAAAAGTAGTTCTCCTGGGCTTCCCTGGTGGCGCAGTGGTTGAGAGTCCACCTGCCGATGCAGGGGACGCGGGTTCATGTCCCAGTCCAGTAAGATCCCACATGCTGCGAAGCGGCTGGGCCCGTGGGCCATGGCCGCTGAGCCTGTGCATCCGGAGCCTGTGCTCCGCAACGGGAGAGGCCACAACAGTGAGAGGCCCACATACGCAAAAAAAATAAATAAATAAAATAAAAAAAAAAAAAGTAGTTCTCCTGAAATATGTTCATTTCTCTCAGGGTTTTGCTCGTTTGAGTGCTTAAGCCAACCTAAAAGTCAGTAATAGACACCAATCTCATCATCTTCTAAACCAACCACTCTGGCGACAGAAAAAAAGCTAGTTTCATTATTTCAGCTTATTCCCAATATTTAATAATAGAAGATATTTTGAGGGCATTAACAGGGTTACTTGTCAGGAACTACTTTTACATAGGCTAAAAACATGCCAGGAGTGACACTTGAAATTGATCATCCTTTTAGCCATTCTGTCAGGCTTCCGAAAATTAATGAGTGGGCTGCAGAAGGGAAGTGGCTTACCAGAACATCGCACAAATTTGCTGATCTTGACTTGCTGGAATTTTGCTTACCTAATGCAAAGCTGAACACTTCAATTCTCTACAGTGTTTACATTCTACCTAAATCTTCTCTTGGGTTTCCTGCATTCAATGTTGCTTCCTCCTCAGGCAAGTAACAGTGAAATACAAAAAGGAAGCCGCAAAAATCACTGTCCTCAGCTGATGGGATGACACAACAGATACTTTTCAGGCTTAAACTACAAAAATCACTGTATTTATATAAAAATCAAGGTTTCAAACGCTGTATGATATTTATTCAACAATACTAATTGGGTGAAGATGATGTTCAGATCACTACTTGAGATGCAGTAAGAAACCTACCTGGGTGAGGAAGTATCTTGAGCAGGAAGGTGATTCTCCCATGGCAAAGTTTAGCTTTTTCACTCTGTAGGAATGACCTCAGCCATTTTTCCAAATATGAAAACTCAACTTCATGCTCTGTGGAAGATACAATATTCTCTGTCCCTAAAATACTATAATTTACTGAATTAAAAAAAAAAAGGAACTAAAAAAATTCAAAGGTAACAAGTGACAATCATTAAGGCATTCTCCAAATTATGACAATTGAATAATAAACATCCCATATATATTTCTCACTTCACTTCCCCTAAAAATCCTAGACCCTGACTAAGCAGCCTTAGCCACAAAGCTGTCTCAGACAACACTGCCGCCTAGTGGGTCTTTGAGGAAACTATCAGATCCCATAGGTCCTTTTTTTTTTTCTTCTTTCTTGGATCATTCATAAGGGAACTTGGGTAAAAGTTACAATTCCATATATTTCTCTTCCACGCTTACTGTTTACTTTTTAAAAGTTTTTCTGTTTCTCTTAATTTCTCTTTAATTCCCTTTCTCTTTTCTGTTTTGAATTCTTACCAAATTCACATTAAAAAAAATTTAACTTGCTTTCTTTTGCTTTCTTTAAACCCTTTTCTCTCTATTGCTTTTGTAAGTCTAAAAAACTTGATAAGAAAGCAGCAACTGTTTAGACTTCAATAGAATAATTTTTGCCAACTTCTAAAGCAATTAGGGTTTCAAAGTTATCTTCTGAATATATTTACTAAAGTTATCTTCTCAGTTTGCTTTCTTCCATACCTCAATTACCACGATATTTTTAAAAAATTAAATACAATTAACACTGCAGATAAAATCATAAGAGTTTGTGTTAAACTTCGACTCAAATTTCAGCTCAACCACATATTACCTATGCAAACATGAGAAGTTGCTTAAACCTTCTTGTGCCTCAGTTTCCTCCTCCGTAAAATGATGAAAATCATAGTACTTACAGGAATATTGTGAAGTCAATTAATACTTGTAAATGACTTAAAATAGTGCTGGCATAGATGAAGCTCTAATAAGTTATTTTATTGTCAATATTGCAATAATATTTTCTTACTTCTTAATTTTCTACTTCTTAATTTTAAATATTTGCACTTAATCCATACTTTGGATTCAATAGATTTTGTAACTTGGCCTGGAGCCATAACTACCACATGTAACATTGTTCCAATTAGAAAATATGTTTATGTTTTTTTACAGTACTCTTAAACTATTAGAAAACATCATAGTTATAAATTAATAGCTATCTGTTCACATTAACTTCACAGCAGCCAACGGATCATTAAGTAGGGGACTGAAAAGGATCTGGTTGCAGAAGAGATTAGAAAAGAATAATTTCCTAAAGTATTTTGTCTGGGTTTTTGGTTAGAATTAGGAATCTTGAGAAGCAGAGAATAGAAAAAGGAAGGATACACTCCAAGTGATGAAAATACCATTTGCAAAATCATAGTGGAATGAGCAAGTTGAAAGCTTACAATTTAGATAAATCTCTGCTAAATAATAATAATAATATTTTTAAACCACCTTGGCAATTCAGTTCATTTTAACGGCTCTTGATATAGACTCTTTTTCTTACATTCTAGAACATAACACTGCTGTCTTCAAATCCAAACTGTGATCTAGATCCAAATAGGAAAGTGGAATGCACTGTCAACACTCTTTCCCCATTATGGTATTTAAAGTAGATGGAAATTGAACATATTAAAAGAGACTTGCCTTCTACTTTTCGTAATGTTCTATACTGCGCATGAGCTGATGCAGGAGATCTGAGCAGTGGGGGTGGGTAGCAATAGGTGTATGCATTTGTGACAGCAATCGGAATCAGATGCTTAATTTATGGACTCGTAGCACATAAAAGAAAAAATTTCAAGCACTTACTGTAGCTGCTGCTGATTACTGACTATTCATTACAAAGGTATTTGGCTTGTGCCAGTGTAAACCCAATGTTCTTCGTAAAGAAAAGTCCATCATGCAGTTTTCCTATAAATTATACAGCTCCCTGTTTATTCTTCTTCAAAACCCATGCCCTGCTTCATAATCAAGAGCTGTTTAAAGGTTCTCACAGCCTAGGGATTGTAGCTAAAATACTGGAATCACACAATTAAAGGGTAGAAAAAACTAAATTAAGCCTCCAAACAGGGATGCTGCCCAAGTTAAATGCTTCCCTTGTGCCTAAGTGAAACTCACTCTGACAAGCGGGCCTAAAATGTGTTCCAGTAATTGCTTCTTTCCCCAGCACTGCTGAGTAATTGCTTTGCAACTTTGCCCTCCCGGCACACACATAGAGTTATCATGATGTGATCCCAAAATTATACCTAGACCGAAAGAGCAATGTTTTATAAATCCTGCAGTTGAGAAGAATGGGAAAGATTACCAAGAGAACCAATTCAGTTTTCAGTCTAGCAACATCTTAGGCATTCATCCAGGAAGGAGAGAAATGCACCCAGAATACCATCAGGGCTTATACTTTATCTTTTTCTGTGTACAGTAGTCCACACAGCCAAACACAATGCATCCAGATGCTTTGACTTCTCAGTGTCTACTCCCATATCAAGAACTAGAGAATATAAGAAATATCTTGCTGGATCAGACAAATGGCTTATATCAGGTCACCCGTGAGAGGATGTGTTCATCCTCCCTGACATCAATCTCAAAAGAGGGAAGGTTCGCTCTGAAACACCCCTGGGGATTTTCTCTCCTTAATAAAGCCAATATGTATATAATATATTGCTCCTTTTCCACCCTAAATCTTTCCTGACTCTATATGCATTTTCAGCTTGTACCCACCCCCTGAAGTTCCAAAAGTTACAAAGCCTGCTATGATAAATAGTATCTCGTTTGTTTGCCTTAAAACACCCTTTGTACTGATGGCTGGCACGGTGGGAAGCACAGAGAAGATTTTGGGGGGGGGAAATGCATAGCAACGCGAATGGGCTGGATTAGAATGATGCAGGGTCTGACCCTTAACTGTTAATGCACCACCTGGTCTACTCCCCTTGACTGAGTGCCTCAGGATGCCAACCTGAATATTTTGGCTTGGAAGGAAAGATAATCACATGGTATCTGGGTCTCTTGCTTTTTAAATGTTGATTCCAAAAGATATGATACAGTATTTTCAGTGATTCCACTGGCTTAGGGGTATGGTTAGAGCGACTAACTCTTACCACCGATAAAGCTGATAGAATCCCTTATCACATGGCACAAAGCCATCTGGAAAATAAACGGACAGGTTTTGCTTCAGTCTGTTCTAACCTCACTTTTTGATGAAAAACAAGTTGATCATAATCTTTTCTCTGTTTCCTTTATCCTCTGTAGCTATTGAGACTTCCACATGTCCTGCTGCATACTGAGATATCTTATTGAAAATTTCTCCTTACTTTCTATGACCAATCAAATAAAATGTAAACTAAGAAAATAGATTTGGGGTAGGTCATTTGTAAGTGTGAAGCTTTGGGAGAATGCTTGAGAGGCAAATTCTAAGACCATCATGGGAAAATCACCAGGAATCCCAGGCTAAATTATTTCTATTCCCAAACCAAGCCGTCTGTCACCAACTGAATGTTGAACTGCACGTAGATGAGGCAATGTCTTGTAAATGGAGTTGAAACTTTGGTTTGCATGGGGTTTGTTCACTTGTTAGACTAATTTTTCTCAGGTTTTAAGTAAAGAAATCTATGTTATAATAGTTTTCACCCTGTGAAAGTGCCTACTTTACAGACAAACTACTCTAAGTTATACCTTAGTTAAGAGAGGAAAACTCATACTGCCACAAGCATGCATTGATGATTGATTTTCCCTCTTCCTGAAATAACCCATCCCATTCAATGGTTGAACAATAAGATAACTGCTCTTCAGAAATATGGACAACATTTGATACTAATGTTCATTTTCCCTCTGCTGCTGTCACAGCTTATTGCTCTTATTTGATGGTGGATTGACCCACTGCTTTGACTTATTCTGGTACTTATGTGACAAAGGCTAACCCACCAAGGTCAGTGGTTGGGTGTCATCCATCATATTGCCAATACGTCTGCCATGATTGATAGGGATGATACACCTCTGTTACTGTCACATTTTTTTCCTCGCAGTCACACCAGGACTGGAGCTCAGGTACTGTGCCATCTCATCTCCTAATGGCCTTCTTGACTACAATGGCTTAAGAACTGGCCTGCTTTCATGGGGCAGTGGGAGAATAGGGTGTTCAGGACTAGTGTTCTTGTTGACTCAAAAAGTGTGCTGACATGTGTACGACCTAGGGCAAGGACCCAAACTGAGCTGTCATCCTTTGCTTGAGTGTAAACATGGATGATTTTTACCCAAATTCATAGCCCTGATAAATAAATGCATTCGAAACATTAAAGCCTGAATGATGTGAACAAACCCATTAAAGCAACCTTGAACGTTTAGCCAAGTTAGCAATAGAACAGTGAATTTTAAAGCTAAAAAATTAAAAATAAGTAATCTTCTTGTTTTTGTAGATAACATGCAGTCTCAGAGACATGATTAAAATCCTAATCCTAGGTCAATAAACACAATATTCTTGATTCTCAAGCTTCTCTTCCCAGCAAACCTGACAACTCCAACACAGGCAGAAGCATAGATGTCGATTATGGAGAAAATGCAATGGACTGTGTGTACACTTCCTCTTCATCGTCTTCTCCTTTAAATCAGTCACACACTGAGTCTCCAGCTTCTATTGAATTAGGTTACAAAGCTTTTTTGTTCTTACCTGTCGCTAAGAAAAATCATTCATGGCATCCTGGATCAGAACTAGCGGAGACTGCATGAATCAAAAAGGTAAAAATGTTCCCTCTCCAGGGAGGCTGCCAGCTGTCTCATTGATTCAGCGCTGCTCTTGGCAGATTCTGAGGCTACCCTGGCACCAGTTCCAAGAGTGCCGGATAATAAGGCACCACAATGCAAACTGTTACCAGGGAGAAACAGAACATCTGGTCTGGAACAAAGGCAACGTCCATTGCTTAGAAGCAACCTGGCCATCCTCGTCCAAGCGTGAATACACCAGGCCCTGTCACCTGAAAGAGGGGGTCCCTAGAGCCAAATAAGTGAAGATGAAATAGAAACAGTAAGGAAAAGAAACCCTGAGAGAGAAATAACATTATTTTCTCATCATTTTTATCTAAATGTAGAAGGATAGTTAGTATCAACTAGGATACTTTTTCTAGGAGCTTTATTTTTTAATGTAATCAACAATGATAAAAATTGAAATTTTAAAGAGCAAAAATCAGTTGATTTCTCTTTATTCAGTGTGCATATGTGTGCACGAGTGTGTTTAATGGCCGAAAGGTTCTCTTGTCATCCCGCTGTTGTAAGCAGAGCTAATGACTGGCCTCTGTTCTGTGGAAATATTTTAGCTGCCAAGGACCCATTGACGTGTACAGCAAGTCTGAGGACAATGAGAAAGGAACAGCACCCAAGGGTGCCTACCATGTGCCTTCCACCAAGCTATGCACCTACACCAGGCAATTTAGACTCTGAGACTGTCCAGACTTTATCAGGTTTTATTGTTGTGTTGCTTTCAGTACTAAACACCACCTTCAGAAAAGGAGAAGAATCTGACTTCCAGTTGCTTTAAAATCCAGATTTTCTTTTTTTTAAAAAGGGCTTACCCTGTTGACAGAGCCCCTGTCAGAATGAGAGTCGTTATACTCCACGGAAGGTTTGTGTACTTCATTCCTTTCCAAAGCCATCTGTCTGAATTTAATTCACTGATAATTTTATCAGTCTCCCCATGCTTTGCCTGAAACCTCTCTATTGCATTTTTTATTCTTCGCAGATGTTAACTCTTTGAATGACAGTTTCAATGCATTGAGAATTTTGATGAAGATACACATTCTCTCTGAAGGATCTCCCTCCAATGTAACACTTTCCAATTGCCCCAATGCACCAACAGTTGTGCTTTCCAACAAAAGTTGTGCCTCTCCTGGGCAAAGACAATCTAGATGCAAAATTGTATCCAAGACATTGCTAAAGTAGCCGCCTGCAGTGGCATAATCCCAGGGACACTCAATACCTATCATTTAAGACGCCTTTTTGGAAATTTGAAATTACAGTACATTTTATAGAAATATTTCTAACCTTTCTTCCTACTTAATATTATCTTTAAGAAAATACAGGCTATTAAAAGATACTGTGAAAGTGATTTTGTTTTTTATTTAAAAGAGACCATTTAGGACTTCCCTGGTGGCGCAGTGGTTGAGAGTCCGCCTGCCAATGCAGAGGACACGGGTTCGTGCCCCGGTCTGGGAAGATCCCACATGCCGCAGAGCGGCTGGGCCCGTGAGCCATGGCCGCTGAGCCTGCGCGTCCAGAGCCTGTGCTCCGCAACGGGAGAGGGCACAACAGTGAGAGGCCCGCGTACCGCAAAAAAAAAAAAAAAAAAAAGAATAAGACATAATGTGAACTGCACTTTCAAAGATAATGGCAGTCTTCTGTAGGATGAATTAAGAAGGAAGACACTAAAGACAGAGAAAATCTGGATGTGTTGTCAGAAGGAGGGAAAAGGAGGTCCTGGATTGGGGCAGGTGCGATTGGAATGAAATCCAGGGAACTGGTTCAAACACTCCAACCAAACAGATGGGAGATATACTTAAATCAAAAGAAAGACCAGGTGGGCTGATCAAAGCAAGTTGACTAAAGTGCTCTTCAAATTTGCCTTTTTTTCAGTTAACTGTTGGTTTCCCAGGTGTCACTACCATTTCCCAAAGGAATCTAAGCCAGCTCTTTTTGGAAGTGTCCTCCTCATACTTGTGATTATTTTTTGACTATTAATTTAGCACTGATATTGTTCAGGGCAGTTAGAAAGTTCTTGATACTCATTTTGTGTTTACAGACTCAGAGTTTCACTGGAAGACACCATTCTGAAAGCCTGATACTTGGGCAAGATAGAGGCCAAGAAAACAAGGCATTGACTCCATGGTGGCCCAGGTCCAAGGGCATGATAGATGAGAGTGGTGGGAGAGGAAGTTTAGTGTCTTAATTAAAATAATGTAGACAGTAACTGTAGATTAAAATGTCAAAAATTATCAAAAATGCATTGCTTAAAATTGGGAATGATGATGATAATGTTGATGGTGATAATTATTGGCCTGATGAGGGACAATGTGATACATGAACTGAAGATCCACATCCTCTCAGGATATGATTTCTGTTAACTTTCACTTGCCTAGAGAATTATCTATGACACTAAAACAGGTCCCCAGCCTAGAAAAGCTAAATTTAGAGCAAAGTGTATAAATACTCCCCAAGGAGGAACTTAGGAGAGAATCTGACTTAATGCGGTGTGGTAGGGACTAGCTAGTTGTTCACTGAAACCCATTCCCTTTTCCTCCTATGTACATAGCTAAACACTATTCCCCAGCCTCCCTCTGGGTAGGTGGGCTCTACAACAGTCTGCCCAATTGTGTGTCATCAGAAGTGATATTCCCTACTTATCAGTCTTAACATCTTCCAGCTTGATCCTCTGCACTCTCTTTTATTGTCTTCTGATGAAGTGGAGCAGCAGAGAACTCCAAGGCCCTGGGAATAATGGGGCCACTAGAAAGAAGGATTGTGTGAAGCAGAAGTTTCCATCAACCAATGCTAGAATTTAATATGAATAAGAACACTTTCATAAATGATTATTGTGTTCAGCCACTGAGGATCTGGGGGTGCTCTGCTACAGCAATTAGCCTACCCTGACTGATACACTTTTGAGGCTTTAGAGTCAGACAGACCTAGGCCTATGTTTCAGTTCTTTCATTTCACTACCTCTGAAAACTTACAAGTTACTTAACTTCTTGGAGCCTCAGTTTCCGTAAAAGTAAATCAGGGAAGGGGACTTCCTGTCAGGAAGGGAACTAAGGGAACTAAATCAGTCAGGGAACTAAGATCCCACATTCTGCTGGGCAACTAAGCCCGTGCACCACAACTACTGAGCCCACACGCCTCAACGAGAGAGCCTGCATGCCACAAACCACAGAGCCCACATGCTCTGGAACGCACGTGCCACAACTAGAGAGTGAAAACACGCAAGCCACAACTAGAGAGAAGCCCGCACACCGCAAGGAAGAGCCCACATGCTACAACTGAGACCCGACGCAGCCAAAAATAGAAATAAATAAATAAATAAAATAAAAATTAAAATGTAAATCAGGGAAAATAGGGCTGCTATGAACATAAAATAAAATAAAATATATGTATATCTATTGGCACATTGCCTAGCAATAGAAACCATACAAGAGAAGACAGCTACTATTATCTCTGGTAGAAAGAAGGCATCATTTGTATGGTCTTATTAGCCAGCATAGAAATGGTCTTGGAGAATGGAATAAGAAGGTAGATCTAGCAGAAATGTTCTCCTCTAGTATTTTCTAGAGAAGGAAACTGCAAGTTTATATTCATCTATTATCAAATATTTCCTTATAATTAAAAGGATATCTTCTTACTCCCAAAGAATGATGGAGACACCTAAGTTTTAGAGTTGAGTTCAAGTTCCATTTCTGGGATATCTACCTCTGGCCATGATGGAATAACTGGTATAGGAATTACACTCCTATTGCACACTATGAAACTGTACAAAATATATGAAACAATTGTTGTCAGGTGTTAGAAAACAAAATGCATAGGGTTGTGATCTTTGACAGAAGGAAATTATGTGAGGTGAGTTTCACATTGACCCACATTTCTATTGAGGGTACTTTCTGAAGTGAAGTACAGAAAGTGGCAATCTCATTGTGAAGAGGACACAGAGTTTGGAATTTAGGGTTGCTTAGGAGGCAAGAATTTATAGGCAAAGTTCCTTGAGATGGTGGAGATCCCCAGAGTTCTACACAGAGGTGCCCTGAAGTACTTTGGCCAAGCCCTGGACTGTACTTCTACAGGGTGAGACGCAGTAAGACTAACCAGTTGCTGGGAGGTGAGTCCTGAATAAAGATACTAGAAGTTGTAAAGTGCTGGGAGACATTGGAGGTTTAGCCAGTCAGAGTGGAATAAAGAGACATTTAGTACTCTGGGCATTTAGTTAAGACTCCAGCAAGGCCAAATGTTAGAAATAAGGCATACTCTAGAATAAGGTATGTGCTCTAGGACTGGGTGGAAAAACTGAAATAAACCCTTTCTAACAATGTCTAAAACATCTACAGTAGGGTTTTTCAACCTCAGCACTACTGAAACATTAGATCAGATAATTAGTTGTTGTGGGATGATTTTCCTGTGAATTGTGGGATGTTTACCAACATTCCTGGCCTCTACCACTGTCACTGTCATATGTCATTGTCACCCCAAGTTGTGACAACCAAAAATATCTACATACATTGCCAAATATCTCCTTGGGTGGGGGGAGCAAAACTACCGCTAGCTGAGAAGCACCACTCTATAAGCTCCAAGTGATCACCACAGTTTCACTGTCTGCCAGGAAAAAACCTCAAATTCTTTAAAGAAAACAGCATAATCCACAAATCATGTCTTGTGCACAATGTCCAGTATACATTTTAAAAACTACTGTACATGCAAATAAGCAAAAAATATGACCTAAAGTCAAAAGAGAAAAATAGCCAGTGGAAGCAAGCCCCCAGGATGCTGCAGGTTTTGAAACTATCAGAGAAGTACTCTTAAAAAGCTATGATAAACATGTTCAAGAACTTGAAATTATGGATACAATGATTGGATAGAGAATATCAGTAGAGATATGAAAATTATAAAAGAACCAAATAGAAATTCAAGAACTAAAAAATAAAATATATGAAATTAAAAATTCACTAAATGAGCTTAATAGAAAATTAGACAATGGAAAAAAAAAAAGGATTAGTAAGCTTGAAGATAGGTCAGTAGAAATCACCCAAACTGAAAAACAGAGATAAAAAAAAAGGACTTTTCAAAATAAACAGCAAATGGGACTGTAAAAAGATGTTTAACGGACATAGAGTCTCACAAGGATAGGAAAGAGAGAGACTGAGGCAAAAAAATATTTGAAGAAATAATAGTTGAAATCTCCCCAAATTTGGTGAAAAACATCAACCCACAGATTCATAAAGCTGAGCAAAACAAAAATAGTACAAGCACAAAAAAGACCATCCTTGGGCACAGGATAGTAAAACAAACATAAAAAAAAAAGAAATATATTAATAGCAGCCAAAGGGGGAAAATTATTACATATGGGGGAACAACAATAGGGAGACTCTGACTTCTCATTAGAAACAATGAGTCAGCATCTTTAAAGTGCTAAAAGAGGAAATTTTTGCTTTCAACGAAGATAGAATAAACTTTGTTACTCTAAACAAATTTTGATTTATTAATTAATAAATGTTAATGATAAATAATACATTAATAAATTTTTATTTAGGTTATTTTAACCTAAAATAAGGAAACAGAAAAAAGCAAAATAGATAAAACACTGGACATCAGTCAACAAAGGACAGTTATCCCTGAGAGACAGGCAATAGTGATTATCCCAGCTTTCTGGCTTGAGAGTTTCCAGGCCACCACTCAAGGAGGGAGAAACCAAGCAGAGCCCATAAGACTTTGTGAGTTGAGGAGATGAAGTTAGAGTCCAAGGAAAACAAAGCAGATGGAGTTTGCAGGACAGAGGACCAGAAAGGAGAGATCTGCACAAGGAAAGAAGTCTGGAAATCTCCAGAGAGTCTTCTTCAAGTGTTCAACACATTCATTTGAGAAAACTACCTGAAGCCCTGCAAATCAGAGGGAACAGTACTCAAGTGTCAGACAGGACAAAGACTGGTGCCTGTTATCACCAGCCAGACTGGAAAGCCACATTACTCTGGGAGCATTGGGTAGAGTACTCAGAGAAGTATTGCATTAGACACGGGGAATAATTATCCCTAGACTACATGATGCTCTGGTCAGACTCACGAAATTGTACAAGCAAGACCCAAAAGGTTCAAACTGTTTCCAAGCAACTTAACTGCATCCTGGAACAAAGCACAAGGATATTTATAAGAATACAAAAATATTCAGCACTCAATAAGATAAAATTCACAATTCTTGTATCCAATTCAAATTAACCAGGACTACAAAAAAGCCAGAATATACGATCCATAAAGAGGAGGAAACATCAATCAATTGAAACCCATCCAAACTGAGACCAATTAGAATTAATAAACAAGAACATCAAGATAATTATTATAACTGTATTCCATATGTTCAGAATATTAAGCTGAAACAAGAAATATTTTTTTAGAAGGGAGGTTCTCTGGAGCCAGAAATTTGGGGCAATCAGACTTTAAGATTTGAAAACCATGATGGCTGTAATGAAAACTAAACTGGATAAGAATAA
Organism: Phocoena sinus; assembly: GCF_008692025.1. Lineage (NCBI taxonomy): Eukaryota > Metazoa > Chordata > Mammalia > Artiodactyla > Phocoenidae > Phocoena > Phocoena sinus. Next base: position 62,601,976 of record NC_045771.1, on the reverse strand, counting down.
CAAGAGGGGTAGCAATGGCCAAGAGCATGGAGTCTCTCGAGATCACCGCTGGAAGTAAGTGGCTACAGAGATGCAGAGACTCCCTCACGGCAGCTCCGGCGGGTGATGCCAAAATTTAGAAAAACAGAAATAATAATAATAAGATTAGATATTTCGAAGAGAAGAATAGTAAGCTGGAAAAAGCAGCAGTACAAATTATCCAAAATGAAACACAGAAAAAAGTATTCACAAGAGTGAACAGAGCATCAGTGAGGTATCAGCCAACTTTAAGTGGCCTAATATTTTTTGTAATTTAAGTCGCTGAAGGAGAAGAAAGGGAGGAACCCAGAAAATGCTTGAAGAAATTATGGCCAAAATTTTCCTAAATTGATGGAAACCAAAAACTTAGAGATACAAGAAGCTCAACAACCCCCAAGAACAAGAAATATGAATTAAATTACCAAGATACATCTTAATCAAATTGGTAAAAATTAGTGGTAAAGAAAATCTTAAGAGTATCTTGGGGAAAGGGGGCGAGGGTAGGGAAAGGGAGAACACGTTACATAAACATATATATTATAAACATATAAATAAATAAATAAATAAATATAAATAAATAAATATATATATATATATAGAGAGAGAGAGAGAGAGAAAAGAGCAGGTTTCTCATCCAAAACAAAGCAAGTAAGAAGTCAATGGAGCAACCTCTTTAAAGTATTGAAAGACAAAAACATCCATCAACATAGAATTCTATACCTAGCAAAAATATTTTGCAAAAATAAAGGCAAAATAAAGTCTTTTTGAGACATGGAAAAGCTGAAAGAATTCATCACCAGAAGACATGTAATACAAGAAATGTTAAAGGAAGTGTTTCAGGCCGAAAGAAAAAGATATGAGATGGAAATATGGATCTATACAAAGGAATGTAAAATACTAGAAAACGTAGCTACATGGATAAATATATAAGATTTTATTATTTTTAGATCAATTTAAAAGAGAGTTACTATTTAAACAAAACTAATAGCAATATATCATGGGGTTTATAATATATGTAAATAAAAATGTATGACAAAAATAGTCTAAAGGCTAGAAAGAGGAAAACGGAAATATGATTATTACATTATATAGCAAGCTATATAATATTGATTCTAAGTAGACTATAAGTTAAAAATGTATATTTTTATCCAAGATCAATGTCTTTTAAAAATGAGATGTAGTTCCAAAGTCAATGTAGGAAATAAAATAGTATTATAAAAATATTTGATTAATGCAAATTGCAATTTACAACTCACTTTCTGTGTGACCTTATGCAAGTTATTTCAACTTCTTTTAATTTCAGCTTCCTCGTCTCTCATTAAATGTATTTAATAATATTAAATTGTGATGATAAACCAGGCTTTAAGTTCACTAAGAAAAAATCATATCTTAATAACTTTATGTTAATTTTTATATTGCCTGTACCAGGCATAGTGCTTGACACGTATTTTTTTTTTTTTTTTTTTTTTTTGTTACTTAAAATTGCCTTTAATAGCAATAGAATAAGAAGACACATAAAGGATCTTATTTGTAAGTTTACTGTTCATTCACCCATTCATTCGTCAATATTGAGCACCTACTTATGTATCAGGTACTTTTTTTGAGGTTAGAACATTTAAGTTCTACTCTTTTAGTACATTTCAATTATATAATACAATGTTATCAACTATAGTCACCATGTTACACATTAAATCCTCCGATTTTATTCAGTCTTAGAGCTGAAAGTTTGTACCCTTTTACTAGCCTTTCCCTGTCTCTCCCACCCTCAGCCTCTGGCAGCTGCTTTTCTACTCTCTGTTTCTATGAGTTTGACGTTTTTTAGATTCCATGTATAAGTGATGCTGTGCAGTGTTTTTTTTTTTTTTTTTTCTTGTCTGGCTTATTTTACTTAGCATAATGCCCACATAGTCCATCCACATTGTTGCAAATGGCAGGATTTCCTTCTTTTTTAAGGCTGAATAATATTCCATTGACACGTATATTTTTATATTTACTAATTTTTTTCTTATACTCTACCTTGTAAAGTGACTTACTGCCTGGCATATAACAAGTATTCAATAAACATTTTTTTTTTTTTTTTTTTTTTGGTGGTACTCGGGCCTCTCACTGTTGTGGCCTCTCCCATTGCGGAGCACAGGCTCCCGATGCGCAGGCTCAGCGGCCATGGCTCACGGGCCCAGCCGCTCCGCGGCATGTGTGATCCTCCCGGACCGGGGCACAAACCCGTGTTCCCTGCATTGGCAGGCGGACTCTCAACCACTGTGCCCCCAGGGAAGCCCTATTCAATAAACATTTTTAAGTGAATCCATTGCAAAGTACTTTACAAAATGATGAAATATAACAAGAAAACAAATGTATCAAATCAACTAAATGTCATATATTTCTACTGATAAGCAGTAAGTAAAGGGAGGAGTGCACATGTTCGTACAAAAAAGAGGTCTCACTAAGAATATTTGAAAATAACGAAAGCAGTGCTCCACTTCGTCTCAGCGACATTGGCATAAATATCAAAATTTGTCTTACAGATGTCCTTTAAAATACATTTAACCCTCCGATGATTTAAAACTGTCATAAGTTAAGTCCTGATGACCTCAAACAATTGTTCTTTCCAAGTCAGGTGGTCTCTGAGGACTCTGGTTAGTAACAAATAGAGAAAGGAAGAAGTTAAGAGTTTCTATGTATTACTCACAGATGGCTGTATGATTAACAGGCGCTCAGGCTCTGGAACTGTTTGGTTATGAAACACTTTAAATGTTAAGTAGGAGAAAAAGCAAGAGTAATTCATTGCTTCATCTCTAAGAAGATGCATCAAGACAGTCTTCAGATCTGAGGAATATTTACTGACCTACAAAGATTCCCATTCACTCCTCTCATAATTAAAAATGGTAATCGTCATCAGTAATGGAGCACAAATTCTGTCAGGCCCTGAATCAAGTACTTGACGTATGTTTCCTAACTCAATGTTTACAACTCCATAAACCAAATGTTATATATACCTAACCATTATATGTACGAGACACTAAAGCTTAGGGATGTCTACTGACTTGTCCATATTCACACATTTAAGTGGCAGAGACAAACGTGAACAAAATCAGGTCTGATTACTAAATCCAGGATCTCTTAAATACTTGACCCTACTGCTTCCCTTATATTTATTGTGGAAATGAGGAAATCTGATATCAGTGAAGAGCATTCACCTTAAAAAGTATAATAATATGTTCTAACATATCTTAATAGTTTATAACCCGATTAATTTCAGTCTGAGATTTTGGGAGGTCTCCAATGATTTACGATATAAATAGCCCTCTCTCTCTCTCTCACTCACATACACACATATAGGGATGAACACACATTAGAGTTAGTATAATGAGTGGAAAGAACACAGGCTTCAAAGTCAGCTAACTTTGGTTCAGATTTTGGCTCCACCACTTACGATCTGCATGACTTCGACAGAATATTTAACTCTATTTTTCCTGATCTATAAAATTAGGATAACAAAGTTTACCTTGTAGAGCTTCTCAAGGTTTAACTTAGCATTTATGGCAGGTCTCAGAACAGAGACCAGTAAATATTTCATATCCGCTTTCCTCCTACAAAAACTCACAAGCATTTAAAATGAAAGACTCTTAGCTACAAAGAAGTCACCTGTTAATGAGGCATTGCCATTTGATGTGTGGACAGTATTGGACAGCACAGGTCCTGCTTTGGTCTCTGAATACCTAAGGGCTGTGTCTGCCTGGTCTCTTCTTGTAGACTCAGTAACCTACCACCAGGTGGCAGAAGATGTGTGATGACAGATATACGGAGGGCATCTTGACTGGGGAGAAGAAAAGCATTCCAGAGAAAGCAAATAGGATGGACACTTCCCACAGATGGACACAAGACATTAGATAGAAAATTCCTACTGTCCATGAGAAGGTAATGCTTAATGTCTCTTCCAACTCTTGCGGGCCATAGTCTTACATTTCCCAGGAGAGCTCTGGTCCAGGTTAGAGTTACAATCACAGAGATCTCAGATTCCAAGCAGTAGTACTAAGTTAATGTGTACCTAAATTAAACTGATTCTAATTTGAGTATCATAATGAAGAAGGGCAGAAACCAATTATAATACAATGAATTTTTAAAAATCCATCAGTTCCCACAGATATAAAATATATCTTACATGTATGTGCTTATGTATGTGTATGTGTGTTGTAATCATAAATAAATAATATTTTTAAGTGGGGTGGAGACAGAAAAGCTCTTATTTACAGAAGAATTCTAATAAATGTAGAAGGGTCAATAGAATTAGAAAATCACCATTGGCAAACCACCATGGTAGTAACTGATTCAGGTGAGAATCAACAACAGATGCCAAATCATGGGTGACAGACTGTTGAAGAAAAAGATATTCACATAGTCTGGAAATATAACTCTACTGATTAGTTATTAATTTCAAAGAGAAAAAGATAAGTTTGATAGCAGGAAAATCTGATGAACTCCACCTTAATTAAATGATCAACTTAACATCACCAATTATAGGACAAAATGACCTAATGTGTCTCCTAATTAGATGTACTGAGAAGAGCACATCACTTCTGTAATATTCCTGGAAAAAAAAAAGTTTAACCTTTATCATAATAAGACAATCAGACAAATCCCAATTAAAGGACAGTCTGCAAAATAACTAAACTTGACTCTTCAAAAATGCCCCCAAAAGGGCTAGGAACTGTCCTAGAAAGACCCTAAAGAAGTATGACAAGTAAATGCAATTCATGATCCTTGACTAGATTGTGGATTTATAAATTCTGAAAAAAAAAAATTAAGCCTATGAAAGACATTATTGGAACAATTGTGAAATTTTGAATATGGACAGTATATTAGATCAATAGGTCATAGTGTTATGTTAATGTTAGATGTCTTGAATATGAAATAATGTTTGGTTATGTCCATTTCTTAGAAGATATAGGCTGAAAGGGGAAGTGACATGAATCCCGCAAGCCTGAAACTAACTCTCCAATTGTTCAGGGAAAGGGGAAAAAAAAGTGTGTTGTGTATGTATAATTTTATGTACCTATATAATTTTGTATACATAGCTGAGGCCGGGGGGAGCCAATTCCTAACTCTGGCAAAGTGTAAAGTCTAGACCTTTATTCTTTTGAATTGCCTCTCCACTTGGAGCCAGAGAAGTGACTACCAGTGCCCGTATAAACCTGGTCGCTCTGAGCTCTGGCAGCACACTCATTTGTAAGGCCACATGTGGGCTCCATGGGACGGCAGCATGTATCTTTATCTGAATTTATTCTCCAACTGGAATGAAAGTGGGTCATTATATCCACATCTGAGAAAGGTCAGACTTCAGAGCGTTTCTCAGCACCCAACCTGCTCTTCCTTATATCATTACACTTTACAGGGCTCCACCAAGTCTATTTTGAGATATTTTTTTTAATGAGGAAGTTGGTATGGTGTCTGTGATCCATTGAAATAGATTTGCTAAAAGACAGACTCCAGTCTGATGCCCTCCCACTCCTAGTGTCCCCTCTGCTTGACCCTCAACAATTTTAAACCTGGAACATATACAGGAATCTGTTAGATGTTGAAAGAAATAACATGGGCAGGGAATTCCTTCTGGCGTAGACTTCGCTGACAGATTTCCCTGCAGAGTATGGATCGTCTCTCCCTTTTCCCTACATACTTGCTCAGCTCTGTGCTATTTATAAAAGTGTGTGTGTGTGTGTGTGTGTGTGTGTGTGTGTGTATCTATATATAGATATATAGACACACACACACACACACACATATATATACATATATATTTTTTATTACTATGTTAACCTGAATCCAGAAAAAAAAAAACCCAGGAATTTCCAATGTTTCAGGGTATCTTATACAGACTGCCTGATCTATGCCTGCATTTCTGTTGTCTCACCTCTAAAATAGTAATAAGAATCTCATTGAGTTGCTTGGGGAATGAAAATGTGAACTTCCTGCTTGATCAGGAACTCCTAGAGAGTAGGGACTTCCTTGTTCATCTTTGTGTCACAGCACCGAGGACTTTAAATACAAGTTTGATGGAATGGTGCACCTGAATGTAAATGATGCCTTAACAAAGACAGTCCCCTGCTCCCATATGGTCTAGGGAAGAACATTTTGACTAATAAGTTCTAGAGATATGTGCTATTACAGTTGATGTGGGTAGTACCATTTTCTTATATATGTTTTTGTTGCTGCCCTTATACTGAATGCCAACAGTTATTAGATACAAGAAAACACTGATTTGAGTTTAGAACATATGGCATTGCTGTCTAATTAAACAGTTAAGATGAACAGAGAGATAAAATTATTTTTCACATATTTTTATATGTTAGATCAGGGGTCAGCAAACTGTTTCTGTAAAAGACCAGGTAATAAATAGCTAGGCTTTGCAGGCCATGTGGTCTCTGTCACAACTCCTCAATGCTGTCATTGTAATGGGAAAGTAGCCAGAAACAGTACATAAATGAATGAACCTGGCTGTGTTTATGGACACTGTATTTCATATAATTTTCACATCTCAAAATAGTCTTTGATTTTTGTTCCAAACATTTAAAAATTTTTCTCTGAGCTAAGACCACATAAAAACAGGCATTTTTCTGTCAGTATATTACTTGTTACGGTACTACCTGTGCTAAGATATTACATGAATTTATCATGCATTTTTACATCAACCTAAAATTCAACTTCTGAAAGCAGAGTTAAACAGATATTGAATTGAAATTCATATTTTAAAAAGAGTGAAGACAGTCATAAGTGTTCCTTTAAAAGGCAAGCCTTTCTCAGAAATTTAAAGTTTTGTTTTTCATTGTTTTCTAATAACAATAAAATTTCTAAAACTCTCAGTGAACTGTAAGAATTGTTTTCACAGCATGTGATTTAAAGTGATTAAATTAGGCATGCCTCAATAGATCTTAACAGCTTATAGGTACCACTTTACAGCATATTTATTCATTTATTTTATACAATGATTCCCCCCAATACTAACAACCTTAGAGCTTCTGTACATTTTTTTGAAATATAAATATGTATTTTTTTCCTTGACATGTAACCACCCCAATATATATCAACATCAGGGAGAACTATACAAGCCCGGTAAGGGAACTACAGTGAATAAAGAACTCTTATAAAGGAAGAAGGAACATGTAAGATGATTGTTCACCCCCGTCTTACAGATTTGTCAAAATCTTCAAGGCTCTATACTTTGAACCTGTGTCAATATTTTTTACACAGTTTTGCAAGGGGTTGGGAGAATGGTAATTATTCATTTAACAAATATTTACTGAGCTCCTCTTACATGCCAAAGACTGCTCTGGCATTCACAAAGCAGTGATCAGCCACTCAAGCTCTAGCCTCACAGAGCATACAGTCTAGTAAAGGAAAATAGACAGATAAAGAAGAAACATGTTAGATAATGATGGGTGCCATGCAAAGAATTTTAACAGGCTAATGGGACAAAGAAAAAATACCAGGGAGGCTAGTTAAACCAGGACAGTAAAAGGCCTGTTAGAGGAGGTGATACTGAAGTTGAGGTTTAATTTACAAGAAGAAACTTGTTGCATCAAGAACAGGGTAAGTGCATTCGACACAGAGGAAACAATTAGTGCAAAAGCCTAAGGTAAGTTAAGCTGGTCTACCTGAGAAACAAATAATATCTGTACAGCTAAAGCGCAGTAAGTGGAAGTGAGCTGAGATGAATTCAGATGGGTAGGCACAGGCTAGATCAAGCAGGGTTTGGTAAGCCACAGTAAGGAGTTTGGATTTTATTTAAGTGTGACATGGCAAGAACGTAAGGAGGGAACCCAGTGAAGATGGTGTCACGGTAGTCCAGGCCAGGGTTGATGGTGGTTCTGACCAGCATAGTAACAATGGAAATGGAGAGAAATGGAGGTGGAAAAGGTAGATCTGGTAAGATAAAGACAACAGATAGGCATTTAAATCCTGCTAAAGGATTAGAGGTGGGAGGAGAGGAAAAGAGAAATAGAGGATGATTCCTCAATTTTTGGTTTTGGCAACAGGATGGATAAGGTTGCCATATGCTGAGAAAGCAAGACTAAGGGGAAATAGGTTTTGGGTGGGGGCACATCAAGAGTTCTGTTTTGGAGACTTCCCTGGTGGCACAGTGGTTAAGAATCCGCCTGCCAATGCAGGGGACACAGGTTTGATCCCTGGTTTGGGAAGATCCCACATGCTGTGGAGCAACTAAGCCCATGTGCCACAACTACTGAGCCTGTGTGCCACAACTACTGAAGCCTGCACGCCTAGAGCCTGTGCTCCGCAACAAGAGAAGCCACCACAATGAGAAGCCCACGCAACGCAATGAAGAGTAGCCCCCACTCGCCAAAACTAGAGAAAGCCCGCGTGCAGCAACGAAGACCCAACGCAGCCATAAATAAATAAATAAAATTAAAAAAGAAAAAAAAGAGTTCTGTCTTGGTCATATTAAGTTTGAGATACTGTATTAGTTTCCTAGTACTGTTATAACAAATTACCACAAATTGGGTTGCTTAAAACAACAGAAATATATTCTCTCAAAGTTGTGGATTCCAGAAGTTTGAAAACAAACTGTGGACAGGGTAATAAATCCTAACGGATTCATTCCAATCTTACTTCTATTGAAAACTGAAAAGAGCTTTTTGATTAAGAGAGACAATAACATAATGATTAAGAGCAGATGTTTTTTGCAGGTAGATAGCCTGGATTTAATTCCTGATGCTGCCACTTACTAGCTTTGAGACTTTGGGCAAATCTGCATGCCTCCATTTCTACATCTGAAAGTGGGGCTACAATGCAATTCTGACACTAACTACTTGGAGTTTCGCAAAACTTCACAGATTAAGGGCTCAGGCCTCCACAAGACAGCTCTCACTTCAAACACCAACCATAAGTTCAAGGGTTCCCAGGCCAGCTACACCTCTGACCAACTGGCTACAAATTTGGGAGTTCCCATTAATAGCTTTAATAATTTGTTGACACAACTTACAGAACTCAAGAAAGTACTATACTCTTAACAGTTGTAGCAAAAGAATACAACTCAGAAACAGTGAAAAGATGAAGTACATAAAAGGCATATTTTGGGAGGGTTCCAAATGCAAAACTCCCATGTCTTCTCCCTGTAGAGTCAGGACACATCCCTGGACTCACTCAATCTTCAGTGTCCAGAGTTTTCATTAGGGTTTCACTATGTAGGCATGATTGGCTGAATGATGGAATTCAATCTCCAGGCCCATCCTCCCACCACACCAGGAGGTTGAGCCGGTATTGCTTGGCTGAAAGACCCAACCCTTTAATCACAAGGTTGGTCTTTCTGGCATAGTTGGCCCCAATCCTGAAACTATCTAAGGACCACCATGAGCCATCTCATTAGCATAACTATCATGAATAACAAAGGGACCACCATGAATGGCAAAGACATTCCTATAACTGAGGAAATTGCAAGGATTTAGAGGCTCCCTCCCAAGAACCAGTAAAAAAAAGTCAAAGTTCCTTATACAACAGGGCTAATGACAAAACCTACCTCAAAGGATTTTTTTAAGAATTAAAAGAGCTAATAAATATAAAGTACTTAAAACATCACCTGGCACTACAGAAATGTTAGCTACTTTTTTTCATTTAATATTAGATATTTATATATATATTCAGTAAGTACTATTAAATCTCATATTCTTGTTACATTTTTCCCCCCGAAGAGAGATCACAGAACTTGACTTTTCCAAATGTAATAGATCCCATAGGAAATTCTTGCAAAGGCTGAACTATATGTATTTTTCATCTATCTTTTCAAGACCTGTGACAAGTTTTTAATATCACCATTGTGTACCAAACAGAACATGGTTCTCATACAAGGCCTAAAAAATGTTGAGTGACTGGGAGAATTACTAGCAACCAATGTTACTAATTAAACCCTCCAGCTACATTTTAACATAACCAATTTATATTTTTAATTTTTTGTTTCAACAAATATTTGTTTAGTGCCAGGTACTATTCTAGGTGCTGAGTCTATAGCAGTGAGCCAAACAAAGTTATTGATTTCATTGAGCTTGTATTCTAGTGGGAAATTCAGATAATAATCACATTTTTAAATATATATATATTTATAACATACATCTAGTATCTATTTAGTATATCTAACATATAATATACATTTAATACATAGTAACATTTCTATAATGAAAAGTAAAGCTCAATGAGGGACGGAGAGTGATGAAGTATTCTATATTTAATTAGATAGTCAGAGAAATTTTCTCTGAGGAGGTAATACTTAAGGAGAATCTGAAATGAAGTGCCTCATATGTGTCTTCTGACCTGTTTTCTGCTGTTTATGCACCCACAGTTCTGCCCCACTGGTTTCTGTACATACAGTCTTTCTTCTTCACCTTGTACATAGACCAGTTCAACCTTGTTTATAGCTGCCCACTTTTTTCATGTGTCAAGGTGAGTTTGAAATTCAGTGGTGTTCTACACCTAGTCATTTTGAGTCAGCATCAAATGTAATAAAATTGTAATGCCTGTATTGATGTTTTAAGGATTTTAGTCAGAGAGAGTGCTTAAGAGGGTGATTTTGTGGAAAGGACACGGGAGCCAACTTCAGCAAGGCAGCTGAGTAATCTTTCCCTTGAGAAAGCAGCAGAGTTATTTTTTATTTCTTTTTTATATTCTGCAACTTCAGATTTCAGTTAATATTAAATTACTTAACAGAGAGAGTTTGGAATATGGTTTTCTTTATATTCCATTTAACTTAACATCATTTCTCTATGGTGAAGTCTCTTTGCTATAAAAGCTCTTTTTATAGATAATTGAGCCTGAGAGTAAAATCTAGGCATTTGAAGGAAACATAGCTGATTCTCTTTCCAAGGGACAATAATCCTGGCCTCCTTCCTGGAACCAGCGAAGTATGAGGCAAATGACAGTCCTTGATTTCGATCAAAGATCCAAGGCTATTTCCTTACAGTTTGGGGCAGATCACCAAGTGAAAGCCTGTTTCATCTACTCCACTGTCTATTCAGGGCACACATCACTCAGATAATAAATGATAGGCCACTGAAGCCATTAACAAGGAGAAAATGCATTGATAACTTATCTTCTCTTCACAAAAATTCAGCAGAAATATTCATCAAACCCAAACTGTGAAAGGATACATAGATCAAAGAAAGGAAGAAGGGAGTGGGCGCAGGGGAGGGAGGGAAGGAGAAAGGGAGGGAAAGAAGAAAAAAAAAGAAAAGTCATCAGCAAAAAGGATTTCCTTATTTACTCTCAGAAAATAGCACTAGAAACAGATAAACTCCTTAGTTAAAATCATGGAAGGGGTTATGTTCTCCTTTATTACTGGATAGCAGGGTTGTACATACAGACCATTACAAACTGAATCATATGAACGAAGCAGCATATATGTACAATCAAACCGTCTATTAAGACATGGAACCACAGGGCAAAAACAGTCACCGTGGAAAGCAGTGCAGTGACAATACAACTTTAAATCCATTTGATAGGAAAACTATATCAGTTTAAATTTCTCTGGATGAATGAGTTTGAAATTCGTTATCTATAGAGCAGCCTATCCCATGATACCACTTTATTTATTCAGATGGAGATTGGAGAATATGGGTAAACATTACAGCTCCAGCCTCAACATGTTTTGTAGATAAATCCTGTACTGTTATTTGTTCTCTATGCCTTTGCATAAGTTCTTTTCCACTGCAGAAGAAAAGAGTAGGGAGTGAGGGGAACAGTGAAAGGGATATCTTTAAAAGACACCATGCATAGGACTATGAAAAGGCAAGATGTGTTTACCATGCAGGCCATAACAACACTGGAGGGCATTCTGTCATTTAACATTCCCACTTTAGCGTTTTAAATAGCTGGGAAGTGCTCTAACCTCTTCAAGCAGTCTATCAGACAGTAAGATTTCATTATGTCTAAAGGCACCATTTAGCCAGGACACACAACAAAGTAACTTCACAAAGTGTAGGTCATAAAATACGTATTTTTTTTACAGTTGAATTTTCACATTTTCCCTTTTCTCTGTTGGGAGAAAAGGGAAACCCTAGCTAGTTTCAGTTGAATGAAGTAAATTGTCTAAAATGAAACTAAGGAACAAAATATCTCTGTGAAAGTACAATAAAAATAATTCTTGAAGGAACTGTGGTTGGAGAAGGTTGGAAACATCTTCTATGGAGAGGATGAGAGCTGGAATACAAAATTTACATTCAATGTAAAAATTTCCTAACAACTCTTATGAAAGAGTTGCAGATATCTTTTTTCATTTACTGAAAGGCACAGATGGATTCTCACTAAACAAAGGACTCTGTCTTGATAAATGTCTTAACTCTTCTGCCGAAGGTTGAACCCTCAATCTTATTTGTCCATTTCTTTGTTTACTCATGAAAATTTTGCTATTTTAGGTAGGAAAGAGAGTACAGTGATCATAAAGGTTTATTTTTTCCCCACAATGAAGTTGTTCTTGGTGAGTTCACTGATTTGGGGGTGAAATACTCTATCGGGAATTACTTGGAGGGAACAGCATATTTATCTCTTGAATGTGCCACATGCATTTAGCATTATGGGAGGACTGGAGTCAGGTATGGGATATTGGTGTGGGATCCGGAGCACATCACAATCTCCACTTGGTTTTTGTTTTGTTTTTTTTCTATCTATAAAATGAACATTTTAGATTATAAACCAAGTCCCATTACAGTGTTTTAAGATTTGAGTCTTTATTAAGAACCTTCTACAATGGTACATAATCCTTTTAAAGAGTTCCCAGCTAATATGAACTATTCTTTACCAAACACATGTTATCACTTTTAATCCTCACAACAACCCTACAAGGTAGTTACTAGTATTTTAACATTTAAATTCTTTTTTAAGTAAGGAAATAAGCAAACCTAAAAAGATTAAATGGAATTCTCAAGGTTTCATAGTTATGAAGTAGACGAGGTCTGTCAAATCCACGTCTATATGATGGCAAAGATAGCTTCTTAACCACAAGGCCATATTACTACCCTTAGGGAAAGTGATCATCGATCCCAGGGCCTCATTTTACATTTGCCAACTTGTAGTTTAACAAGGTCAAGTAACTTGCCCAAGGTCACAGAGCCAAAAGTATCGGAGTCAGAACCTGAATCCAGGTTCATCTTCCTCCAAGTTGGTGTATATTACCTTATACCACACTGCCTGTTTCCTGAAGCTGCAAAACAGCACATAAATGAGCAGGAGGTTAGTATGCCCTATGATTCTAATTATCACATTTAATAAACATAAATTCACATAACTAGAGAGATCCTAACTGAAGTCCAGGGTAGGTGAATTTTCCAAAAGCAAGAGAAAATAAAACAGACTTGATAAGGACTAAAGACTATATTAGAAGGGCTTTAATGCCATCTGCTTCTCTTTCCATCAACTTGCAACCAAAATGATATCTAAATTCCCATTATTCCCTGCTCCTGGGAATAACCTAGATCCAAAACTATCCTGAGTCCAAGATCTATGGAGAGCCTCCCTAGTGCACTGACCCTACAAAAAAAGCATGACCATAGAGAAGCAATTTAAACGGACCATCTCAGTTTCCTGCAGAAGTCTCATCATTTGTTGCCAAGAGCATGTTTTGTAATGGTGAAGGGCTTGATGCTTAAAACTTTAGTCAATTTGAGCTGTCATAATAAAAGCAGCAGCTCCTCTGCACAGAGGGAATATGTACATATATTTTGTCGCATCAAAGATGACCTCTCCTCCAATTTGAGAAAAAATAGTCTTTAAGCTAAGATTAAGCAGGAAAAAACTCCCAATAAAAAGGAATATTTTTCAAAAACTTGCAAGTGACTGCAAAGCCAGTTAACAAAGAAAACCTTGTCACCTTAAGTATGCCATTTGTTATCACACATGCTGGAATACATCTATTCATCTTCTTTTAATTGCTTAGCTGCACTAGAAATACAAAGCAGCTCACTGATGCAGAGACTGTGAAAGAATATTCTGTCATGGAAACCTTGAAAAATCTTTCAAAGCAGGAGTCCTTCTCTGGTGATATGAAAACTTCTAGCTGTTTGCTGGGCATTGTATTCAGCTGATAAGTGTCTGGAATAAGAGGCCTTCTCTCTGAGTGGCTTTTGCATATATCATCTTTTGCTCGCAGGTGGCTGAGAAAATTCCTACAGTTTTCCAAGCCAAGTTTGGGAGAGCAGTAATTTGATGTTTCATTCTCTTTTCTTGAAAAATGACCAAGATTAACCCTCAGCAGACAAATACCTGGTTGCTCCTGTGAGCATATCTGAGACCAATCTTTGGACATTTATGAGCCCATCCTTCCTCTAAATAATTTTGCCAAAAGTAAATACTGAACATGTACATACATTTTTTTACTTTTTTTTAAAGAGTACTTACTATTTATGAACCAGGTGCTTTAACTGTGTTATTTCACTGAATCTTTACAGTAACTCTAAAACATCTATTTATAGATATCCCAATTTCACTAATGACAAAACTGGTAGTATAGTTTTTCTTTTTGTTTTGTTTTTTCAACATCTTTATTGAGGTATAATTGCTTTACAATGGTGTGTTAGTTTCTGCTGTATAAAAAAGTGAATCAGATATACATAAACATATATCCCCATACCTCCTTCCTCTTGCATATCCTTCCCAGCCTCCCTATCCCACCCCTCTAGGTGGTCACAAAGCACCGAGCTGATCTCCCTGTGCTGTGCACCTGCCTCCCACTAGCTATCTATTTTACATTTGGTAGTCTATATATGTCCATGTCACTCTCTCACTTCGTCCCAGCTTCCCCTTCTCCTTTCCAGTTTTCTCAAGTCCATTCTCTACATCTGTATCTTTATCCCTGTCCTGCCCCTAGGTTTTTCAGAACCTTATTTTTTTTTTTAGATTCCATACATATGTGTTAGCGTATGGTATTTGTTTTTCTCTTTCTGACTTAACTTCACTCTGTATGACAGTCTCTATGTCCATCCACCTCACTACAAATAACTCAATTTCATTTCTTTTTATGGCTGAGTAATATTCCATTGTGTATATGTGCCACATCTTCTTTATCCATTCATCTGTCAATGGACACTTAGGTTGCTTCCATGTCCTGGCTATTGTAAATAGAGCTGCAATGAACATTGTGGTACATGACTGTTTTTGAATTATGGTTTTCTCAGAGTATGTGCCCAGTAGTGGGATTGCTGGGTCATATGGTAGTTCTATTTTTAGCTTTTTAAGGAACCTCCATACTGTTCTCCATAGAAGCTGTACGAATTTACATTCCCACCAACAGTGCAAGAGGATTCCCTTTTCTCCACACCCTCTCCAGCATTTATTGTTTCTAGATTTTTGATGGTGGCCATTCTGACTGGTGTTAGGTGATACCTCATTGTAGTTTTGATTTTCATTTCTCTAATGATTAGTGATGTTGAGCATCCTTTCATCTGTTTGTTGGCAATCTGTTTGTTGTATACCTTCTTTGCAGAAATGTCTATTTAGGTCTTCTTCCCATTTTTGGATTGGGTTGTTTGTTTTTTTGATATTGAGCTGCATGAGCTGACTGTATATCTTGGAGATCAATCCTTTGTCTGTTGCACATATTTTCTGCTATTCTGACGGTTGTCTTTTCATCTTGCTTATGTTTTCCTTTGCTGTGCAAAAGCTTTTAAGTTTCATTAGGTCCCATTTGTTTATTTTCTTTCCATTTCTCTAGGAGGTGGGCCAAAAAGGATCTTGCTGTGATTTATGTCATAGAGTGTTCTGCCTATGTTTTCCTCTAAGAGTTTTATAGTGTCTGGCCTTACATTTAGGTCTGTAATCCATTTTGAGTTTATTTTTGTGTATGGTGTTAGGGAGTGTTCTAATTTCATTCTTTTACATGTAGCTGTCCAATTTTCCCAGCACCACTTATTGAAGAAGCTGTCATTTCTCCAGTGTATATTCTTGCCTCCTTTAACAAAGATAAGGTGACCACATGTGTGTGGGTTTATCTTTGGCCTTCTATCCTGTTCCATTGATCTATATTTCTGTTTCTGTGCCAGCACCATACTCTCTTGATTACTGTAGCTTTTTAGTATAGTCTGAAGTCAGGGAGCCGGATTCCTCCAGCTCCATTTTTCTTTCTCAAGATTGCTTTGGCTATTCGGAGTCTTTTGTGTTTCCATACAAATTGTGAAATTTTTTGTTCTAGCTCTGTGAAAAATGCCATTGGTAGTGTGATAGGGATTGCACTGAATCTGTAGATTGCTTTGGGTAGTATAGTCATTTTCACAATGTTGATTCTTCCAATCCAAGAACATGGTATATCTCTCTATCTGTTTGTATCATCTTTAATTTCTTTCATCAGTGTCTTATAGTTTTCTGCATACAGGTCTTTTGTCTCCTTAGGTAGGTTTATTCCTAGGTATTATATTCATTTTGTTGCAATGGTAAATGGGAGTGTTTCCTTAATTTCTCTTTCAGATTTTTCATCATTAGTGTATAGGAATGAAAGAGATTTTTGTGTATTAATTTTGTATCCTGCTACTTTACCAAATTCATTGATTAGCTCTAGTAGTTTTCTGGTAGCGTCTTTAGGATTCTTTATGTATACTATCATGTCATCTGCAAACAGTGACAGTTTTACTTCTTCTTTTCCAATTTGGATTCCTTTTATTTCTTTTTCTTCTCTGACTGCTGTGGCTAAAACTTCCAAAATTATGTTGAATAATAGTGGTGAGAGTGGACAACCTTGCCTTGTTCCTGACCTAAGAGGAAATGGTTTCAGTTTTTCACCATTGAGAACGATGTTGGCTGTGGGTTTGTCATATATGGCCTTTATTATGTTGAAGTAATTTCCCTCTATGCCTACTTTCTGGAGAGTTTTTATCATAAATGGGTGTTGAATTTTGTTGAAAGCTTTTTCTGCATCTATTGAGATGATCATATGGTTTTTATTCTTCCATTTGTTAACATGGTGTATCACATTGATTGATTTGCATATATTGAAGAATCCTTGCATTCCTGGGATAAACCCCACTTGATCATGGTGTATGATCCTTTTCATGTGCTGTTGGATTCTGTTTACTAGTATTTTGTTGAGGATTTTTGTATCTATTCATCAGTGATATTGGTCTGTAGTTTTCTTTTTTTGTGACATCTTTGTCTGGTTTTAGTATCAGGGTGATGGTGACCTCTTAGAATGAGTTTGGGAGTGTTCCTCCCTCTGCTGTATTTTGGAAGAGTTTGAGAAGGATAGGTGATAGCTCTTCTCTAAATATTTGATACAATTCGCCTGTGAAGCCATCTGGTCCTGGGCTTTTGTTTATTGCAAGATTTTTAATCACAATTTCAGTTTCAGTGCTTGTGATTGGTCTCTTTATATTTTCTATTGCTTCCTGGTTCAGTCTTGGAAGGTTGTGCTTTTCTAAGAATTTGTCCATTTCTTGCAGGTTGTCCATTTTATTGGCATATTGTGGCTTTTAGTAATCTCCCATGATCCTTTGTATTTCTGCAGGGTCAGTTGTTGCTTCTCCTTTTTCATTTCTAATTCTATTGATTTGAGTCTTCTCCCTTTTTTTCTTGATGAATCTAGCTAGTGGTTTATCAATTTTGTTTACCTTCTCAAAGTACCAGCTTTTAGTTTTATTGATCTTAGCTACTGTTTCCTTCATTTCTTTTTCATTTATTTCTGATCTTTATGATTTCTTTCCTTCTGCTAACTTTGCGGGGGGCTGTTCTTTCTCTGATTGCTTTAGGTGTAAGGTTAGGTTGTTTATTTGAGATGTTTCTTGTTTCTTGAGGTAGGATTGTATTGCTATAAACTTCCCCTTAGAACTGCTTTTGCTGCATCCCATAGGTTTTGGTTCATATTGTTTTCATTGTCATTTGTTTCTAGGTGTTTTTGGATTTCCTCTTTGATTTCTTCAGTGATCTCTTGGTTATTTCGTAGTGTATTGTTTAGCCTCCGTGTGTTTGTATTTTTCACAGATTTTTTC